>NC_140073.1:27752672-27943135 GCF_964194135.1 Talpa europaea
AAAACTGTATTTCTAAATATTCCAGTAAGTTTTTATACTCATAAGGCAAAATTTACACATGAATATTTCAAAAATACATTGCCTTTGTTTTAATAATATCCAAAATTTAGTGTCATATTTATTTCCTCTATATTATATTCTAATTTGTCATGGGGCCATATGCAACTGTACAAGGAAACATGATAATTCAGAGATGGGTAAAATATAATTCAAGTTACCAAAAATGCTATCATCAAATAAAACTATTAAAACACTTCCCAATAATTATAATTTAAGAAAAGATACACATTGATTTCATGAGTCTTGACAAAGTTAAGCAAAGTGCTACAAGTTCTTTTATTAGAGGAAAACATCTAGTCTAAAATTCATCTGCTTGTGATTAAATCAAAACTGTAGAGTAAATGATGTTTAAACTCTGTAATTAAATATGTAAGATTTGAAACTCTGACCCCTGAGTTTATCAGTTATTTGACCATGTCCAAGTTATTTAATTTCTCTGAACCTGGTGGCCAAATGTGGTTGATAATTGAGGAGACTGAGATACAAAAATAAAAGCTTAGCAAACGTTTTTGTATGAAGCATTTGATCAGTACATATTATTAATGATGCTGCATATATATCACTTACATTTCAACAACTAGCTAATTTCTGTCTGCATTTCTTAGCTTATCAGTAACAGTGTACAATGTCAATTAACTTCCTTCCCCATACTTTTCCAACATAGGCATATTTTTCAAAGCCTATTGTACATTTACCTTTTTTAAGAAGTTTTTATTCGAATTAGTGATAATCATTGCATTTTTCTTAAATTTCCCACATTCTAGATTGCACTAATGGCTTGCGCTTCATATCTTGCTATTTTTCAGGGTTTTTTTTAAAAATACGTTTACTCTTCAGCAGGACTGTATATTCCTTAATGTTAAGTCCTACCATTGCATTAATTTTTTCTTTCCTTAAAATCAGAGATAATGTCCTTCCTCAGAATGTACTTAATAGGACCTCCATGGTGGCGCCAGGGGTTAAGATGCAGCACCATGAAGCTATACATACCCACATGGTACTGCAGACCTCTCCTGTCTCGCCCACTGTTCTCCTCAGCAGTGTATTTCAGTCAGTTTGACTGTTCTGCTTCCCACCCTGTCTCTGGTGAATCTTCTCACCCCCCCCATTCTCTGGCCTGCACCCCAACTCATATGCATAAATATTTAAAAAAGAATGTATTTAATAAAGATCTGATCAAATAGCAATACTCAAAGCCAGAAAATTTACATTAGGGAAATACACAATTTTTCACCCATATTTACTATAATTCCCAAACTTAACATTTCTGTAAGATTAATAGCTATAGTAATATTCCCTAATGTTGCATGCAGTTGGGTAGGTTTAAATAGTATTTGAGAGGGTATATTTATTTCTTTTTTTTTAATTGTTTATTCCTTTACAGCTATTTTTTTTAAAGATTTATTTATTTATTTACACAAGCACTGGGTACAGTCAGAAGCACGGGAGGGTGAGAGAATTCACCAGAGCCAGAGTGGGGAGCAGAACAGGCAGACTGACAAAATACACTGCTGAGGGGAGCAGCGGGCGGCAGGAGAGGTCTGCGCGGCATGTGTGACCCTCGCTGGTGGCCAGATGGCTGGGGATCGAAGTGGTGCTGCAGAGGCTGCAGGCAGCTTCGCAGCCCAGTGCTCAACCACTGTGCCACCAGGGAGGCCCGAGAGGGTATATTTCTTAAAGGGGGTTCTGTTTTGATGGATAAATTTCAATTATCATTCTATTCAAAAATACAGATGAAATTATATTTTGTTTTAATTTACCTGCCAAAGTAATAAAAGTTTCATGAAATTCAGCATGCTATGTGTTGACTATATTATTTGATCTCAGCACAAATTCTAACATATATTCACATATTAAATTTATTAAAATAAAAAAGTAAATAAGGTTTCATATAAGTAGAAACCCTGGAAGTTTAAATATAAACTCATAGGGTGAACAGGATCTGTTATAAGGAGAATCATTTATCTATGATCTTAAGAGTGATATGCCCATGTCATAGATAGGTATAAAAAGATATAAAGGCCTGTAACAGTGTTCAGACCAAGATTGCACTGATTTAAAACCTATTTGTACCTTAAAAACACATTATGATTGCTACATTTCACTTGTGGCAAGAGAATGTGTTTCCCACTGAACTGAAGAGTGGAAAAAAACATAATCTGTGTTAGCTCTCGCCAATGGTTAGATTATTTTATCTGAATGTCTGTTGAAATTGTTCTTGAATCTGGGTAGAGATGACAGATAACTTAAGATAAACTACTTAGAGTTTTCTGCTGAACTCAATTAATAGGAACAAACTGGAAAATTTGAAGGCAATTTGACACCAAAATCAAAATAATGATATACAGACCCGCATTCTGCCAGGTCCCCCTATCTCTTAAGCACAAGTGTGATGGTTTGTGTCTTCATCCTTAATCTTTAAATAAGTACAATGTCAATTTTGAATTTTTCCTAACTTTTATAAAGCCTATTTGTCAGTTTTACAGCAACTGAACAGTGAGTAATTATGCATGTTGTGATGGGGACCGTGCTATTTAAAAGATACGTGTAAAGATTTTATTTTTTGAAAAGTTTTATCATTATGCATTTTCCTTACATGCAAAGGATGATTTGTGTTTTGGAGGAAATACTAGTATTCAAAGCACTGTTTGTGTGCTTTGGAAGAGACCGTTCCTAAGATGACACTAAGGTACTCTGTGGTAAGTACACTTCTCTCCATCTCAATTCTATCTTCCAATGATGTCTGAAACATCGCCACTAAATTTCATGCTGTGGGCTGTAAATGTGATCTACAAACCATAATTTTTAGTCCAACATTCATTCATTTCTTTTTTATTTATGCATACAAGATCTGGAGTATAGGCCAGAGGTGTGGGGTGGTGAGAGGATTCACCAGAGACAGTGGGAAGCAGAACAGGCAGATCTACTGAAATACACTGCTGAGGGGAGCAGCAACTGAGACAGTAGAGGTCCACTGTGCCATGTGGCTTAGCTCCCTGGCCTGGGATCACACTCATATTACTGTGGCTGGGGATAGCTTCATAGTGCAGAGACTTTAACCCCTGTGCCACCAGGGAGGTTCTCATTCTTTTATTTCTTAAACATTAAATGCTTCTCTGAATGGCTCATTGAGAATAAGAACCATGAAAAAGTATGTATGACCTGAGAAATCCTGCTGCCTGTTGGAAAACAATAACAAACTTGACTGTAACAAAGTTGAAATTACCATTAAGTAAACACATTAGACATCCTTATAAAAAGGAATATTCTCTAGAGAGTAATATTAGTATGCATACATATAGAAAGATGATGGAATAACCTATTATCATGTATTTTCCTATGTGATTAATAAAATAAAGCAAATATAATGAACAGCACACTGAATAAAGACTCACAACACATCCTCCAGGAGGGGAATTGCAGACTTAGTCAGCATGTGACTGAGAACCCAGCCAAGCCACACCAGAGTAACCAACTAAGAGATAGCATGAAAGAAATAGATGCTTACTGTTTAAGGTTTTGTAAACAATGTGTTATGTAGTACTGGAGAAATAATACATTTGCACCAATAGTCTCCAGGGTATTTTTCTATACATTTTAAAGTATTATCTTTTATATATAAGCTTTTGATAAGTGAAAAGTCATTTCCTGTTTGTGGAGGAATACAGACCTTCAAAGTATTTCCATTTTATCTGCAAGCACTTGTGGTTAAAAAAAAAAGTTTTCTCCAAAGAAGCAACTTAATAATTCTGTTGAAAACCATTTGACCTTGTATGTGTCTATTTTTTCACTCTCTGTTCTCTTTTTTGGATACCCTTTTTGTCTTTACTCATCTCTCACTGTTTCAACTAAATTAAGTTTAGAAAATGAAATGGTTTAAGTTTTCCAACTTTGGTTTTATCTTTCAAGATTGATTTAACTATCATAAGTCCTGGACTTACTTCTTCACATAAATTTTATTTTTTTAAAGATTTATTTATTTATGCATACAATTAACTGGGGTATAGGCCAGAGGTGTGGGGGGGGGGGTGAGAGGACTTACCAGAGACAGAGTGGGGAACAGAACAGGCAGATCTACTGAAATACACTGCTGAGGGGAGCAGTGGGTGAGGCAGGAGAGGTCTGCTGCACCATGTGGGTAGCTCCCTAGCTAGGAATTGAACTTGTGCTGCAGTGGCTATAGAGAGCTTCATAGGATACGTCTTAACCCTCTATGCCACCAGGGAGGCCCTCTCCATATAAATTTTAGATATAGTTTGTAACTTTAAAAAATCTTGATAAATTTTGAGGGAAATAAACTTATATATTGTTTAGTACATTCCATAATTTATAAATGTATACACAACTGTATAGCTGACCTTCATAATCTATCAGTGCGCTTAGCCCATACTAAGAGTTCCAACATATTTTGAAGAAATATAGACAGTTTGCTTCAGACTTGTTTTATTACAGGATTTTTTTTTTCTGGAAACTAAACTTGAAAATGTCTTCTATCCTTGATATGCATTATCTTTTAGCATTTCTTTTCAATTTAGACTTTTTGCACTAAATGATGTATTTTGCTTTTCTAATTCTGAATGAATTATTTCAACATATATCAGTCAAATATATTTTTCTACAGAAAATTGTTAAGATATAATCTGACAATAATGGTTCTACTATTTAATGAATGCTATAATAGATAACATTTAAATAATGTATAAAGTCTTAAGCATTTACGATCATATTTTTCAAATTGTGTTATATAGACCTTAAAATAATCAGTGAAGAAAGGGATTCAGTGCCAATTTGGAAATTGCTAATGTTACATTCCATCCTCTGTCACTTGGATGTCTCAGTGTACATAGTGGCTCATTAAGGTTCCGAGACATTGTGTAACAAAGAAGTCTGTTTATCAGTGTTTAAGAAAGATTTTGTGAATTCATTTGACCATTTAGCCTTTTATGGTAAGACATCTGTCAAATCACTCAATAATATGCTTTTCAGAAACTTACAGACCAACGTATATTATATAACCTAACAGCATAAGAATCAAGTAGGAAATTTTATAAATGCAGACTTTCTAGTAAATCTGAATATGCAAAATAGCAAGATTACTCAGTAAAATTTTATGTTAATGAAATTTTAGAATTACTGCCTTAGAACACAATTTTTAAATGAATTTACTTTCCTTTTTGCTAAATATCTATTAACTATCACTAACTTAACCTCCATTTTCATAAATATCAAAGACTTTTATGGGGTAGGTTATTTCTATCTTTTAAACTATTCCTGAGTGGTTCAATATGAGTTCTGTCATATTAATTCAGATAATTTGTTTAAGTATTTATATGCTAATTTTTAAATACCTGTTTTAGAACTTGGAGGAAGGAGTCATTCTTTTCTTTCTTTGGTTTCCTAAACTTCCATGAACATATTAAATATTTATTTTCTGACTTTAAAGCAAAACTTAAATTTTGTATCCTCATGTCATTATTTGAGTGGCTGACTTTAAAACACACTTCCTTTTTCTGAATGTTTTGATTACCCTTTACCCCCATGGGACAGACTGAACAGGATAGGAACTGTTGTCACAGGGTGGCCTTTGGATCTAAGTCAGTGATGCCAGTGTCTGAAGCCCTCCTTATCGTTATAAAGTCTGTTATTGACCTTATTCATTTTCATTGATTACAATTAGTTCTCTTCTTTTCTATATCTGTAAGATTTTATTTGTCAAAGCAGGATTTTGACAACTTTTAAAATTTTCAGCTCTGATAAAGATTATAGATAGATAGATAGATAGATAGATAGATAGATAGATAGATAGATGTAGTGTTCTCAAATTTGGTAAATTTCCTATATTTTGAGTCTTCTCCTCTAAGATGGATTGTTTCAGTCTCCTTGAAGAATATGTGCAGATACGTGACTCAATTCTATAAATGACAGATACCAGCTTGACACGTTTATTCAGAAGAATACAATGTGAGGATACAACTATCTCAATAAATTCTTTTTTTTTTCAGTAAGGATGGTGGCAAAGAGTTAGCTGTGATAGTAGAGTAGCACAGGTTTTGAGGTCCAGTGCCCCTTAGTAGCAGTAGGAGCCACTGTGTATATGCCCTAGGTGTGTGGGGTGTTTGTAGGGCTAGTGTTGTGTTGTAATTATAGTGTTTTTACAGGCTGCATGATGTGAAAGTCTTGATCTTGCTTATCACCAAGAGACCTTTGCACTATCTAAAAACATTCAATAACTTCTGTCCTAGTTAAATTTACTGCAGTGGCTTCTTCTTTGCAAATGAGAACTTGACAAATGACAAATTCTTTTTCATATTATAAAAGTCAATTACCTTTAAAAAGATGCTTGCAACAGGTGTATTTTTTTTAAAGAAACCCTAAAACATATTGAGAAATGTATAGATGGATTGATTTAAATTCTCCTTTCCAGATGACAGACATTTTCTCAAGATCATCTTTCCAAGCAGATGATAATGATCTAAAATAGAGAAACATATATATATATATATATATATATATATATATATTCACTGAGGTATATTATCTGCCAGATCATTCTTTTTTTATTTTCATTCTGTAATATCCCAGGGAGAAATGAAATAAAAATTGACATAATAAGAAGATCTGTGGGAATTTTTATCTGGTTATTCATGTCAAAATGCTGTTGATATGAGTTACTAAGGACAGGACAATTTTAGAGAATTGATGCTAATTTTAGCCCATATCTTTCATGAATGTTTTGCAAGGAAAAAGAAAAGTGTCACCAACAAATGCTTCTTATGCCTGTTTATCTCCTATAGAATATTGCAGACAATTTGAATGTGAAGTTATGATTTAGCTCAGCCATGTCCTCACTAAGGTACTTGTATTTTAGGTGTAAAGACTGAGGACAAATGAGGATTAATCAGTCTAGCTTCACATACCTAAGCTTCAGCACACAGAAATGGGATTTCCACTTGGTTCCAGCTGAGCTCAGTACTCTGAAAACCTCAAGAATTGAGTCTCTAACTCACTACTTACTGTTGTGCCTCAACAATCATCCCAAACCAAGAAAGCCCACTTACTTATAGTCATATTTGCAGTTGTTAATCACTTAAATAAAGTCCTAATCTGACAGACTCAGGAACAGAAGAAATATCGTGATGTACAATCAGTGCCCCATGATCTTAAGGACCACATCCCAGGATGGATAAGAGTCAAACTTGCAGAATTTTCTTTACTAGAATAGGAAAATGATCTCTAGGAAAGTTTTCCATTCCTTCAGCATTTTCTTTCAGCCCTTGTGTCTTATAACTGCTGTGGGAAATAACTAAGAAATTGAATATATATGATTATTCCTTTAAATATGATCTCCTTTTTATCTTTCATATGCCATTTTCTCATTTTCCTTCTTTATAATTGTTCCAATCTTGTTTTGCTTATCTCTTGATTTATATTTTCATGTGAACATTGCAAATGATAATACTCTAAACTGATATCTCTGCTATTTGTGTTACAGATATCAGATGAATTATGTTTCTGTTCTCAATGCCATTTGAAAAGAACTGCAGGGTTTTTCTTTTGTTACTTTGACTTTACAATGCTTATAAAATACTTTTCCTTCCATTTTTTATTTTGCCCTTCCGTCATTTTAAGCCGAGTCAATAAGGAAGTTTAAGCACACTCTAAACTCTATACATGCTTAAGTTTTATTCCCCAAAGGTCTATGTTATCTATCAAATCTCAAGCATCACATCTTGACATGCCATTAGTGCTACTGACCTTCGAGAATTCTTGCTTGCTTTATTGCCATAATGATAGGAATTTAGAAAGAGACCCGATCAAGGATTCAAACAAGGAGCATTTATTATGGATCACAGAATAATAGAGGGGCAGCAATTTTCCTGAGCCATATTCTTAGTCCTGAGAGCTGAGGGGGTCCTAGTTTTATGTAGTTGATCATCAGGTTGGAGTAGTAAGGAAGTAAGGTATTGACTGGTGAGGTTTTCACCAGATAAACTGAATAACAGAAAGGCAGGGTAAGTTATTAAATTAGCTTAATAAACCAACAAGGACCAGGTTCCAGGGACCCAGTATCATTATCTCAATGGATGTATATCTTTGTGAATGAAAATGCCAAGCAAGAAATTTTCTATTCCTTTTTCTACTGCAAGTAAATGATAAATACAAAGAAAAGGCCTAACTTAATTTTCTACATTTGGTGTTACAATGTTCAAAGTCAAATGGATATAAAGAAATTAAATAACATATAAAGAGGAGCAAAAACTAAAAACAAAGTAAAAATAAATCCACAATTTTGAGTAATCAACAAAATGCATATTTAATCAAACTTGAAGACCCATGTGTATACTGTTAACATAATTAATTATAATGCTAATTGCTAGATGGTGGGAAATGAAAGTACTGAGATAGTTTTAGACATGGTAAATCTGTTCATAATTTTAAGAATCAGATACTAAGTAGCAGTATTTCCAAAGATATTTATATGCACTCACCTTATAGTTACATATTACCTTGGGGTTGTTGGGGTGCTTGTGTTTCTAAATTTATATATAAAAAGGTATAATTTTAATTCACAAAGATACTCCTTGATGTATTACCTATTATTCAAAAAGAAGGGGGGGAAACCTATACATAACTGAAGTGTACAGGTATTCAGTGAGACTTCAAGTAAGCAATTATTACCTTATCATTAAATGTATTAATATAATGAGACTAAAGACATGAGAACCATTTTGAAATGTATTAAATTGTAAAATAAATTTTCATTTTTTCAATGATTGCAGTTGCAATAACTTATTTATACTGTGCATATATTTGAAGAATGGGAATAAAACACGATTTAATATTTTGTTATGAGAATTAAATGCAATCATGCAAATAAAGTGCTCAGAACAGTGTCTGGCTTACAATCAGCCTTAAATGTGGTATAATTACTATTACTGTTGTGAAATGACATACGCAAATTTTATAAGCTGAACAGTAAGGAACAACCACTGAGGCAGTGGGTGCATACAGCCAACTCAGATGGTGAAAGGGAGTGTTTTCCAGCCTCCACCCCGACTCCCTGAATGATCACTGCTAGGAACTAGGGATGGAGCAGACTGCCACTGGATCTTAAAAAGACTGAGCACAGGCAGGCTCTTTTTGGCTTCCACTTTTACCCGGGTCTCCACTCAGATGATGCCATCTGCTGGTAAGAGACAGAGACCGCATCTTGCCATGTGCTAACTGGTCATGCTTTACTAGCATGGAATCTGCTTCCTGAAATTTCTTCCTTCATAGTTCCATGACCTGAGGGGTACTTGCTTTCTTTTTACTTTGTTCTTCTCATCCAGCAATTTTGGATAAGTAATGATTTTTTTCAAGATGTTATCATTAGGAATAAATTAGACAATGCTTATAATGTAGTTGTAGAATTTAGCAGATGTTTATATTAAATTTTACTATGATTTTATTTGACTAAGTTAAAAATATATGAGTTGTATAATAAACTTTAGTTTTCCATGGCACAATACTGTGTGTTAAATAAACCTTTACAGTTTATTCACTTAAATTATTTTATGTAATTTTAGTTTTTATCAGTGATACTTAGAACAAGAGAACCAAGAATATTGTTTCATTACTATAGGATACAGAGGAATTCTCTGGTAATAGTTAAACTGTACAGACATGTTAAACCTTACAAACATAATAGTGAACTATGAAATAGCTAATTACTTATCTGAATTAATTTAGTTCCTACAGGAAGTATTTAATATGCACAGGAGAAAAAGTAAAAATTATTTGAATGATGAAAAATTTTATCTAGATTTATGCCGGAAAAGATAGCTCATTAAATGAATCACTTTCTAAATGATACTTAGAGTCAATCAAATGAAAAGCACAAAAATAAAAATTTATATTCTATGTCTATTTTTTTGATTAACATTAAAATTGTGACTTTACTTGGTATAGTTCAAAACTGAGATAATAAGTAGTTTTATATAGAGAAAACACTCCATGCTGTAAACCTCAGAAATAGCTTTGCATATTTATCCATACCAGCAGGTTAAAAAAATAAAGGAAAATATATACAACTGGGGCTACATTAAATTGAAAAGATTCTGCACAGAGACAGTGACCAAAACAAAGAGACACCCCATAGAATAGGAGACAATATTCGCACACCACACATCTGATAAGAGGTTGATACTGAAGATCTACAGAGTTCATACAACTCAACAAAAAGAAATCAACCCAATTGTAACAAAAAAAAAAAATGAGCAGAAGAGCTAAACAGGCACTTCTCAAGAGAAGACATACAGGTGCCTCTCAGGCACATGAAACAAATTTTCATCATCACTTACACTCAGGGAAATGCAAATCATAACCACAATGAGAGACACCTCCTGACATCTGTGAGACTAGCCTACATTAAAGAAAACAAACCAGAAACAACAAATGCTGACAAGGATGTGGAGAAAAAGGAATACTCTTACATTACCGATGGGAGTGTATACTGGTCCAGCCTCTATGAAAAGCAGTATGGAGGTTCCTCAAAAGACAAAATGGCTCTTCCATAAGATCCAGAATTGTGCTACTTGGAATCAAACCAAAGGGCACAAAAACACAAATTGGAAAAGAAATTTGGGCTCCTGTGTTTATGGCAGTACTATTTACAACAGCCAAGATATGGACATAATCTAAATGTCCAAAAACAGATAAATAAATCAAAAGGATGCAGCACACACACACACACACACACACACGATACTACTTCAGTGATCAAAAAAGATAAACTCATGACAATTTGCAGCTACATGGATGGAGGTGGAAGGGATTATGCTACGTGAAATAAGTCAGAAGGGGCCTCCCTGGTGGCACAAGGGGTTAAGAGGCAACCTTTGAAGCTGTCTGTAGCCACTGCAGCATGAGTTTTATCCTTGGCTGGCCAGGGAGCTACCCACATGGCGCAGCAGACCTCTCCTGTCACACCGCTGCTCCCCTCTGCAGTGTACTTCGATCAATCTGCCTGTTCTGTTCCCCACTCTGTCTCTGGTGAATCCTCTCACCACCCCCAAACCTCTGGCTTATACCCCAGCTCCCCAGCTCATGTATGCATAAATAAACAAATGTAAAAAATAAAGAAAGAAATAAGTCAGAATGAGAAAGATAAATACTGGATGGTGGCACTAATAGGTGGAATATAAAGAAACCAAACAAAGGATCAAAGACAAACTATGAAACCAGTCCTTGAAAACTGACCATCATCTGAGGCATCCAAGAGGGAGGGAGAAAGAGGGATCAGGAGGAGAGGGGAGGACTATGGGTGCTTTCCCCTAAAGGGAGAAATACTATATAGTCAAAATATTAACAAAGATGTGAAACAGTGATACTTCATTAAAAAAATTAGTTTTAGTTAAAAAAATAAATGGGCAAACACACCAAATATCCCTGGATCCCAAATAAATATACTAGAATTCTAATTCTAGGTGACATATGGAATGAACTTGTTATATATTGGTAAGTTTAATTGTGCCCTCCCCAAATTAATATGTTCAAGTCCTAACACCTATTATTTCATAAAGTGACTTTATTTGGAAGTGAGATCTTTGTAGATATAATTAGTTACTGTAAGGAACAGTCATACTGAAGTAGGGTGGGTCACTATACCTTATAAAGAGAAATCTTCAACCAGGCTGACAGAGGAAGACTATCTTGGCAAGGCTGTAATTACGTTTACCACAAGCCAAGGTTTTGAATAGTTATTTTCCTAGTGCCCTCAGAGGGAGGGTGATCCCTCTGAAATTTTGTGGGTTTTTTTTTTAAGATTTATTTATTTATGCATACAGGAGCTGGGGTACAGGCCAGAGATGCAGAGGGTGAGAGGATTCACCAGAGACAGAGTAGGGAACAGAACAGAACAGGCAGATTGGCCGAAGTACATTGCTTAGGGGAGTAGCGGGCAAATAAGAAGTCTGCTATGCCATGTGGGTTTCTCCCTGATCTGTCAGGGATAGAACTCATGCTGCAGAGGCTGCAGATTGCTTCACAGTGTGGTGCTCAACCCTTTGTGCCTCCAGGGAGGCCCCCTGCTGAAACTTTGATCTTGAATTTCTAAAATCAAAAAATGTGAGATAGTACATTTCCATTGTTTAAGGTACTTGATTTGGAGTACTTTGGAATAGCAGCAGGAACAAACTAAAACAGAATTTAGTAGCTCATTAACATTCCCATTGCAATGCCAGCTCATAATTCACAAAACATTTCTCTCCTTAACAATTCTGGAAAATGTAAAGCTTCATCCATATTCCATTTCAAATATAATGTGTATTTTAGATTTAAATCCCATTTTGCTAAATCAAAAGGAGGTAAAAGGCAAACAGGATGTAAACTAGGACAATTAGAGATAAAAACAGAACTGAAAACTCAGCAGGAGGATTGCAGAGGGAGTTCCACTACTCCTGGGACAGACCAGTATGCAGTTTGGAACCCACTAGGAACCTGCTTCACAACTCCTCAATGGTTTTATTGGCATAAAAACTAGAGCATTCTCTTTCATTTCCTGATTAATAAATGTGGTTTATGTAGATAAGCTAAAACTTAGTCAGGTCCAGGTGGGAGCCGGGAGAAAGAACACACGACGTTATGTCAAATCCTGTCCATGCATGGGCTGGTCCCATATACTAAGAATACAGTTTTTTTTTTTTTTTTTTTTTTTGGAATTGTCCTATAGATCTGGTGACTTAGCACTATCATAACAACCAAATACTTTAGCACATATTATATGCTGAGTATTTAATACTATACATTATAATCTATACCATTACACAGATTGTATATATGCTAACACTAGAGGTCCTTTGTATCTTCAAGATATGAAATTTTGATATTTTTCATGCACATATTACAAAAGTATTCTGAGTAGATTAGCTATTTTGTAATTTCCTTCAAGATAATATAGAGGTTCCTATTGGCTCACAGTTGTCTTAAGAATTTGCATACATAATTTATTCTTATAATAACTCTCTTTGAAGAAGTGGTATCCAGATTATACAGCTGAAGAGGCTGAGGTTCAGAAAGATTGTGACTCTACACAAACACACTGAATTTCCTTAACTGATCAAAGATTTGAATTGTAATCTACTATTGAAACTCATCCATATCTTTTTTGCCCTTTTTTATTTTTATAGAGAAAATAATCAACTGTATAAAAAATAAACACAATGCACCCTATCCATGAGTTCATCCCCCATTGGGCCAGACTTCATCATTCTACCACTTCTGTTTCATCTGTAATTTTACCCAATTCCCAATTCTTCCTCACTTGATCATTTATTAAATACTCTATTTTAAAAATATTGACTCGGGCCTCCCTGGTAGCGCAGCAGTTGAGCTCTGGGTTGCCAAGCTGCCTGCAGCCTCTGCAACGCCGGTTTGATCCCCTGCTGCTCCCCGGCCACTGGAGGAGGGTCCCAAATGGCGTGTAGCCCTCTCCTGCCACCCACTGCTCCCCTCAGCAGTGTACTTCGTTCCTTCTGCCTATTCTACTCCCGGCTCTGGCTCTGGTGAATTCTCTCACCCTCCCGTGCTCCTGACTGTACCCAGTGCTTGTAGAAATAAATAAATATATAAATGTTTACAAACAAACAAACAAACAAAAAACTAGAAAATAAATAAATAAATATATTGACTCACTCATAAATTAAAGTGAATAGTAACTTTAGATTTATTTAGGTGATACCTGGGAGAGTGCAATATGGTGTGGGGTGCCTTGGTGAGTCTCTGGAAGCCCCATCAATACTGATGGATGCTTCTTGTCTCACCTGAGATACAGCATCTCTACAATAAAGGCAAGTGAATATGAGTCATTTTTGAATGTTTCTGATGAAAACAAATTTTTGTCACTATGATTGGAAAATGGTTGAAAAGGCCAATTTTCTTCATTCAAGACCAGCTGATGGAAAAAAAAATCATTTCAAATGACCTTTTGTTGCCAGCCCAGAATTTCCAATGTTCATTTTTGAATGAATCTGCATTTTCGTATCTTGCATCCACAATTGACTATTTTCATACAAAATCAGCTGACTACTGGACAATGAGAATTCAACGCGCCAGAATGCTTCTCTAAGCACAGAGTATAAATTTAAACACAAAGAAATGTGCCTGCTCTAATAAATTCAATATAACTTATTTGCAGCTTAAAGATCTAATTCTTAGACTGCTTAACTTTGCTAGAGTACCATGCTATCCTTGGAATTTTAAGACTAATACATTTCTCTCTTATGACCCATTACCCTATGGCCATTCTTAGAGACAGAAATCCTACCATTTTATCACTAATCTTGTTAAATGAGACATAAAATTAGTGAATTACTTAAAATATTGTTGATATAATATTAATATAATACTTTATCATGAATATGAATATACTAGCATTTCTGACCCTTTTATGATCCAGAAACAATGTTAATGATATAATCATAGCTCTGATCATTGTGTTCGCCTGCTCACCAAGTCTGTGTTCACACTGCTTGTTAAATCACCATGAAGCCTGATTTTATCTGTGAGAATAATAAAATGAGACAGGGGCAGTAGAGTGGATTTCTTTCATATGGAATTCCTTTGTCTTTATTGCTATCCTTTCATATTTGCATGGTTATGCCATGTGTAGTATACATTGCATGTATACTACAGGAACTGAAGTCACCAAAGAGTTTTATGCCATTAGGCATCACGTGATCATGTGACAATGCCCTTCTCCCTAAAGTCAAGTTTCCCAATTGCAAACCTACCTCAGACATCGCTCAGCTACTCAACTTGCATTTATCAACAGAGTATAGGCATTTTTGAATGTCAGAAGCACATCATTTTAAGAGAGCATACACTTATCAGTAACGTGCGGTACTACAAACTCTGGCTGTGACTGCGTTTTGTGATGCTATTTAGCTACACACAGTTTCATCAAATCTAATGCTAAGGATGAGGGAAAAGTTAAACTGAATTCCTACATGAACAGTTTACCATTATTATCTTTTTCTTTGCAATTGAGTTTATCAATTTTCTCCCACAATAATACATTTTTATAAGTTTCCTTTGAGTATTCACTAAAACACAAAAAAATAATTTGCAAGTGTCAGAAGACCTGATAAATAAAAATGGGATTATTCATGTATCTGTATTTTAAATGACTCTATTTTGTGAATTGTTTACACCTATAGTTGATATTTTCTCCATACTATGCCAGTTTCATAGGGACTCTAGGCTTTAGTTGGACTCAGAATTGTGAAATTTAAATCATGACGCTGACCATCAGTTGTGTCATCTTGAGCAAAGTATATAAACCTTTCTGATTTACCTTCTTGGCAGAATGTTGTTGAAAGGATTGACTCTGATAATATATGTCAGTTTCTCAGCAGGATGTTCAAATAACTTCTTTGGGAGTGCTGGCTGAGTTCACAATGATAGTCGTTCTTTGAGAATGTCACCCAATGGGAAGATCCCAAAAGCTATGACCTTGCACCCATGACCACAGACGCAAAGGTGGTTGCAAAGCTGGTGGAAAATAGCCTAAGACTCCTAGCAAATTGGGAACGAAAGTAGTGACATTAGTGAAAGAGAGATGATGTCAATTATAGTGTTGTTTGCAAGGAGGAGATAAAGCTTGCCAACCAAAACAAAACAAAACAAAAAGCCTGAAAGGAACTGAAATAACTAAAGGAGGAAAACAAACTAAGGGAGAACACATTGCTACAGAATATTTTCAGCTTCTGCTTTTAGTATAGTGGAAACATCCTGCTGTTTTGGGCTTCAAAGTTATTTTTTTTTAACATCTCATAAATAAGTTTGTTGTACTAAAGCTAATGCCTACAATGTGGTAAATACTCAATAAACATCAATACAACTACTAGCACTTTCCATAAATGCTTTGCTAAATTTTTTACTACCTTAACCAGATGCATATAAAATATACATATATACATGTAAAATTATTGATCAAAATAATGATAAGCTGAGTAAGTTCCTTGTTTTTTAACCAAAATATTTTTTTCAAAATCAGACACCTACATAAAAACTTATTAAAATATTCTTTACTGATAGAGAACAAAAATAAGAAGAGTTACTCTAATCAAAGAAGAAATATTTCTTATAGGTATAAGAAATAAAAGGTAGAATTCCCCAAATCTCAGTCAATTGATGCAAACAAAATAAGGTTTTCAATGTACATTAACCCAGTGGCTAGAAATTCACAGAAAAATCATATCCACTCACCTTCATAACAGGAATGTCTTCTGAGTTAAGTTACTGGAAAGTGGTGCTTTGGTTTATATTACAGTGTATTTGTCCATTTGGTGTTAATGTAACATAATGTGGATTTGTGCAGGCAAGATCACCATCATAAAGAATAATCAGCAAATTTCAGGTCTCAGCAATATGTTAACATTTGTTTTTTTGCTTCAGGCAAAATCTTTAGAAAAATTGTTTCCTTGAATAAGTAAATACTCTAATACCTGAGAAGTTAGTTAAATATTTTACTCCCACAGATGCCTGTCTTCAGAAAAGGAGCAAACTTTTCATATATCCTTCAGAAGAGATTAAATGTGAGTATACTGCTTACTGAACAAATACTTTTTTTTTTTTTTGATAAATTAGACTGAGAAAAACAGATGTTTGAACATCTCACATTTCCACTACTTCTTTTCAAATCTCAGGGAAGACTCTTAGCATCCCTGGGGTACTATTATGAAAACATGATTCTCAGTAAATGTTTTCCTTTGTGAATGACTTTATAAAACTTACCAGCATTATTCTCTGCTAAGATGGTGCATCCATCTTCTTCTCTCTGAGGAGAGTTTGATGTTATAAAGTAGGCATAATGTGTCCATCCAACTTCTCACATTAAACTGTAGGAGAAAAAATGCAAAACATTTGGAATCTTATACTGATCTAGCCGTTATTCTGAAAATATCGCTTGAACATTTTGCACAATCTAAGGCTAAGACCATCTAGATATTTCTGTAGGTACATGTCCAGACTGTATAAGTCTTCCCTGATTCTCAGAGTTCAAGTCCTGAAACCAAATGGCAGAGAAACATTGGCAGTTTGCAGAGACTCCTTAATGCCCTGCCATACATACTACATCCATACTGGAAAGTCCTGATACTCATTGTGTGAAAAAAATGTACATATTTGATTGATTTCTAAAGTTTTTTTTTCCTTTAAAGATATTTAAATTGTAGTAAAATATAGAAACCATGAGTAATGACTACTTATTTTGTTTCTAAACGATTCTCAGATGCTAACAACCTTAAAACATTAAAGAATTTTGTAACGCATATTAAAAAGCAAAATCTCTTTAATAAGTACAAAAGAAAAAAATAAAACAAAAACTGAGAAACTCCCAGTTTTAGATGGTTTTAAGACTAATTTTCCAGAACTTAAAACTATGCATATCTAGAAAACATGCCCAAGGCTTTATGCGCTATTTAAGAAATGCATTAAGATTTCTATGCAGGGCCTCCACGGTGGCTCAGCGGTTGAGCACTGAGTTGTGAGGATGCCCGCGGCCTCTGCGGCACCGGTTCGATCCCCGGCTACTCCCCAGTCACTGGAGGAGGGTCCCACATGGAGCGCAGACCTCTCCTGCCGCCCGCTGCTCCCCTCAGCAATGTGCTTCGGTCCTTCTGCCTGCTCTGCTCCCCGCTCTGGCTCTGGTGAATTCTCTCACCCTCCCACGCTTCTGACTGTACCCAGTGCTTGTATAAATAAATAAATAAACAAATAAACAAACAAATAAATAAATAAATCTTTTAAAAAAAAGATTTCTATGCACCAAATTTTGCCAATGATAAAGCTAAAGACCTTTGGAGTCAACATTCCCATGTCTACACAAGCTTAAGTAATCACCAGAATTATAACTAGATAAGCCTCTGCTGTACACAAAAGGCAGTAAGTTAATATCATTGAATTAGTAATAAGAGACACTTGATGAAAGGTGATTCAAAAACCTGTCTGTGTTTTAAAGAAAAAGTAAATCCCAAGTTGTGTTATTAGGATAATTCTTGAGGGAACCATACTGATTTAACTTATATTAGCCTCTCGAATAAACACTCTCATATTTGTTCATTATTAACCGCTATTAAGAACCTGATAAGCAAAGAGGTAATTAATCAGACCCAGAAATAATCCATATAACATTTTAATTAAATCCTGGTCTCAGTGAATCTGTTTTTTTTTCCTCCTGTATTTGAATGAAGACCATCTCTATCTCATAGTTCACATGGTGTTATTTTGAGAGTTAAATACAGCTACATGAAAATATTAATATTGTCCCTAGTCTAGAGTAGCAGTTCATCAAAAACTGTTTCTCATGAATTTCTTAGTAAAAAAATCACAAATGAAAGAAACAGTTTAGTGAGAGAAGAAAAGGTCAACACTAAGAAGCCTGGGAGCTGGTTGTGACATCAGACATTGACTTAACTGGTAATGAACAGAATGCCACAAAATATCACTCCATCTCTTCAAGGAGTTTCAGGCTCTACCTTGTAATGTGGTGAGAATTATGCCACTCCTCCCATTACCTCTGCCTTCTTGACACTTTCAACCGATGATGCTATTAAAATATCTGATATACAAAAATAATTGTCCTTCCCTTGTACAGTGGTCTGTTCTGGAACTATTTGTCTTTGATTAGAGCATCCTGTTTCCTGATTTTAATGTTTGCCCCCCAGGCTGAAATGCAAGTGCCCTCTCCATGTGAGGCAGCCCATACCGTACCACGGATATTTATATGTGCATCTCAAACTCATCATTTCCTTATTTAGCATAGCCCCATGCACATAAATCAATTTTATCATGGCTAAAGTGAAATTTTCCAAATTATTTTAAATTGACACTATGATGACAGCAGAAGCTAAATGCCTGTCCAGATACCTCTTCTAGAGAATTTTCCAGATTTATGGAAGTTGGGAATTTCCAAACTGAATGTCATTTAAATTTGGATTACATTTAAGTGTATACTTATATCATGATTTTGATGTGGTATCCAGAAATCCCTTCAATTTAAAATAACCTTCAAATATAAAGGTAGTATGTCATATTCTAAATGACAGAATTTGTATTTTCAAGAGAATTTGAAAGAATATAAATTTTAAAAGTAGAAGGCAACTTTCTTACTAAACTTTTGTATCATATTGATACATGTCACTATGATGCTATATCATGAATAATTTTTAATGTCTCTGAATGATAATTAAATGACAATGGTAGAAAAATACAGATATTCTCTCCTGGAAAAGTGTTAAGAAATCAATATTATTGTTGTTCCTATTGTACAAATATAGTTTGAAGAATTTGCATTGTTTTTAAATTAAAATTCCAAGTAGTCTCATAAAATTTTTAAAAGAAGTAACACGAAATGATTAAAGTGTTATTTCCATTTGATTCCAAACTGTGACCAAGTGGCAACATCATTTACAACTGAGTTAATCAAAGATAATTAATTACTGACTCTTGGAAGTCATGGGGCATTAGAGTGACTAAGATTGAGTCACTTTAGAGTTGCCTCAATAAAATGATAATTAAACTTATCAAGAGCTCATCCTCACTTCCTTACAAAATATGAACAGAGGTGCATTTTATTTGGTATGTGATGTCTTCCAAAATACTGTACAACTACTTTGCAGGTGCAGCTCTTTTTATATTAATGAAATATTTATTTCCATGAAGAAAATAGATGGAATTATTTTCTTCTAGCGAGTATTTATTATGTATACTTATGGTGGAAGCTTGCTCATCTTTCATTCAAATATTCATCTCTATCCCATGACCATTTCATTCTCTGCGTTAATGTATAGTGTTACTTCAAAAAAATATCAAAGTAGACTTGAAGATCTAGAAAATGAATTTTCAGTTATTTATACAATAATTTCTTCAAGCTGGGAGTAGTTTGCTCCCATCCTGATTAACTCTGCTTGATCAGTCAACAATTCAATATTCCTTTGTGTCTCAAACGCCTCTGAAAAAAAATGATAAAAACTGTGAATTCCCGGGCTTCCCTGGTGGTGCAGGCAGTTGAGCACAGTGCTGTGAAGCTGATGCAGCCTCTGCAGTGGGAGATCGATCCTGGCCGGCCGGCAAGGGTCCCACATGATGCGGCAGACCTCTCCTGCTGCTCCCCTCAGAAGTGTATTTTAGTCGTCTGCCTGTTCTGTTCTCCGCTCTGTCCCTGGTGAATCCTCTCACCTTTCTGCACATCTGGCCTATACCCCGGTTCTTGTATACATGAATAAATCTTAAAAAAAAAAAATTGAATTTCCTCCTTGAAACTTACACCCACCCCCCTACACACATGCTACTCCTTCACTGGAAAAAAAAAAAAAAAACATATAAATCTACATGTCACCCTAAACAGCTGCAATTTGACTGCAGTTTCAGATGATTAATAGACACCTTAAGAACCCATTATGGCCCCCAAAATCATAATATGCAATATGTGGAAATACGCTTTTTATTACTTACTCATTCACAAGGGTAAGGCAAGTTTTACAACAGTCAGGATATAAAGGCATTTGACTAATAGGAAGAGCCAAACACCTCAACAATACTTCTCCCTTATTACCAGAGGAATAAAGCGCAGTTTTTTGCTCTTCTGTTTTTAAAATTGAATTAAATTTATATTTAAAATAATAACAACTTCGGGCCTCCCCGGTGGCGCAGCGGTTAAGTGCTGAGTTGTGAAGCTGCCCACAGCCTCTGCAGCACCAATTCGATTCCCAGCCACTGGGTGAAGGTCCCACATAGTGTACAGACCTCTCCCGCCGCCCTCTGCTCCCCTCAGCAGTGTACTTCGTCCATCTGCCTGTTCTGCTCCCCACTCTGGCTCTGGTGGGTTATCTCACTCTCCCGCTCTTCTGACTGTACCCAGTGCTTGTATAAATAAATAAATAAATGCATAAACAAACAAACAAATAAATAAATAAATCTTTTTTAAAAAATAATAATAACTTCTAGGGTTTGCTAAGCAATGTATGATGTTTGGATCTAATACACAATAATCACACATTCTCTGGGAAAAAAAAAAACAAAACAGGTTATCCCTGGAAATGTCCCTAAATTTATGTCATCTTTATTATTTAAGCTTATAGTAATTTTTTTCTGCAACTTACTGGACCTTCACCGACCTTACATACTAAAGTTTTACATACTAAAGTTACTAACACTTGAGAGAGCAGGGTTTGTGTCTTTCCATCATATTTGTAGGAGGTTTTCATTCACTATAGAATTCTATATTGGTTATTATTTTCTTTCGACATTTTAAATATTTCATTCCTCTTTTTTCTTGTTTACATGTTTTCTAATATGAAGTCTAAACTAATTCTTAACCTTATTCCCCTGTAGTTGAGATGTTTTGCTCATTCTTATCCCAAATTGGTTTAATGCAGTTTGCATATATTTTATGTTTCCATGTAGATTTTTAATATATATCCTGATTGGTCCTCTGAACTTGATGGATTTGGTGCCAGCCATCAATTTTAGAAATTCTTGACATTATTTCCAATATCATCTGTTCTGTTCTCTTTTTCTTCTCTGGTATTCGAGTTATATCTATTTTTCACCTTTTGAAATTATTCCTCAGTATCTATTCTATTGTTTCAAATGCTTTTCTCATAAATTTACGTTATAAAGGTTTTTATTGACATATTATTCAAACTCTGAGTGTTACTTTAGCTGTTTCCAGTCTACTGATGAGCTCAACAGTAGTTTTGATTTCTCATAGTGCCTTTAGATATTTTCCCGGTGTTTCCAACTCTTTATATAGCTTACCTGTGCTTACATATTGTCTATTTTTCCATTAACACCTGTAATATATTAATCAGTTATTTTAATTCCTGTGTCCTATTTCAGTTTGGATATAACACATACTTTGACTCTTCAGGCATTGTATTTCCTTCCTTTTTAATATGCCTTGTATTTTTTTTGTTGAAAGACAGACATGATATATCAGGTGACAGGAGTTGAGATTAATATTGATAGATCTCTAGTGTAAGATTTTATGTTAACATGACATAGAATTGTGCCTTTTTGAAAATAATGTTTGCTATAGATTTAAGTGTAAGGGTCTTCAAACACTTCTATTGTCCTTTTTTTCTTACCTGCTTTACTTCTGTTTCCATAGCAACTCCTTTTTAGATAGTATGGGAGTCTCATAGCTGTTTGAGCTAAAACTGTGTTTATGCTGGATCCTTGTTGGTACGATAATAAAGTGAGGGGGAGGAGAAGCATTTTATAAACTTATGATTAAATCTCAATCCTTCAAAATAAAAAGTCTCAGGGCCTCCCTGGTGGGGCAAGGCGTTAAGACGCAGCACTGTGAAGCTATCCGCAGCCACTGCAGCACGAGTTCAATCCCTGCCAGGGAGGTGACCCACATGACACAGCAGACCTCTCCTGTCTCACCAACTGCTCCCCTCAGCAGTGTATTTCAGTCAATCTGCCTGTTCTGTTCCCCACTCTGTCTCTGGTGAATCTTCTTACCCCCCACACCTCTGACCTGTACTCCAGTGCTTGTATACATAAATAAATCTTTAAAAAAATAATAAGTCTCAATCTTTCAGTAAGTCTGAACCAAGGATATGACCTTCAAAATATTCATTAGCTTTCATTATTACTGTTATTATTTTTTTTTTTTACTCTCATTGTCTCAGACAGAAAAGCTACAGGGGTGGCACAGTAAAGAACTTCACTGAAAAGTTTGGAAAACTAGCTAGAGTACTAAGTACTTAAAGACTGTGTTTCTATATTAGTGATCAGAGAATTTTATGTAAAATGCTTTACAGAACTTTCAGGAGATCATTAATATAGGTCAGATATATGCTATATATTAAATAACAACATGATTTTGACATCTACGGAATTATTATTAAAAGATTACTAAAGAAATGCCCACCGTTAGGAACAATTGGACACATGAGCCAAATGATATACTCTGAAATAAAGAATGTTAGAATTGACAATCTTCTAATGACTTTTAGTTGTGAATTTAGCCCAGAAGGAAACCAAAGCATGAAACCATATTATAGCAATTCATTTTGCACAAAATGTTAATGATCTCATTTGTTAACTTTGGAAACCATTTTGGAAAGTGTAATGATTCCACAATCAGGGTCTCAACATAAAATACTTGTGTGACAGTCTGTTTCTGGCAGGGCAACAAAAAGCTACAGATATAAAATTACATTCACGCCTAATCAATCATTTTGAACACTCTCACACTTAAACTGTTTCCATGGTCACAAGGACTAACCAGTGAGTTAGTAGAACCTGAGTGTTTTCTCTGTGTTGACAGAGCTAGAGAGAAGGCAAGTAATGGGACTAACATGTTTAAAACACCAACATAGGGGAAGAAAATTACCTTTTCCTTCTATCCCTTTACATTCTCGAATGGGTTCCCTGCAACAAAACACGTAAGAAATGCGCACACAGGGCCTCCCTGGTGGCTCACCTGCCCAGAGAAACAACACTCCCCTCCCTGAAGAGCTGACTCCACAAGGAAAATTCACGACCAATAGAATTTTTCTTTGGTTGTTCATATAGCTAATTTCTATTGTTCTTTCTTCACGTACACCAACTACTTATCTCTTCTCCATTTGACTGTTTTCTCTTTTAATTTAAATTTCTACAATGTACTTTCAATTATAAAATTTCCATTTAGTTTTATTTTACATCATCTCTTGCTTGGGTGATAATTTATCTTTTTCTCTTTTCATTTATAATAAGGCTAACTGTACTTGATTATTAAATCATTTTTATAATGGTTATTTTAAAATCTTTACAAGGTAATTTCAATCTCTCATGATCACTCTATTATTTATGTAGTGTGTGTGTTTTTCTCATAAAAAATCTGAGTTTCCATTTTCTGGGCATGATGAAAATATTATATTCTGCACACTTTGATTATAATGCTAGAAGAGTCTGTGTTTTATTTAAATTTTTAACAGTTAACCAGCCTATTTGGGCTTGCATGAGGAATTGGCCCTATATCGTTAAGTGTGGTTCCAGTAACAATTTAATTTTTAAGGTCATTATGTGTTTTTTTAGTCTGTTTTGTCTCATGTCCTTGGGGTTCCTTCTAATACCTTCTGATGCTGCCTGCAGGACAGAAGATATTTCTTTCTAGTTGGCTGCCTGCTGCTTCTGGGTCAGGAGGTAGGGGTGGGGTGTGGGGAGGACAGGAGATTATGCACATATGTACATGTGGATGGAGAACACTTTCCTGGGCCACTTCCCAGGAGCCTCCCTTTGTCATATCCCAGGGCAGTCTGTAGGGCAGTCAATTATTTCTAGATAGAAGATAGGAAACACTTCCCTACAACAAAAGGAAGCTACTTAGTTTCTGCTTATTTTTGTTGTTTCAATCCCAAAAGAAATTCTAAGGCTCCTAAACAATGAGAGTGCTCCCAAAAGCCAAGTGAGACAGTTGTTTTTGGTAGAAATCACCTGATGCTATTTAGGTTTCACCCTATTTTTAGTAATTCTCCCCTATGATCCATGCTGGAATTCACCTACTTGAACCTTCTTCTGCTACTTTAATGGGGTTCAGGATACAGTGGGTCTTTGCTATATTATGAAGCAGACTGAAGGTCATGAAAGACTATTCTTCCCTTCCTGTGATTCCCAGTCTTTTTCCCTTAACATTTGTCGTATCTTTCTTATTTGCCTGTTGTTATATTTTTAGTTTTATAGTTTTTCTGGGGGAGAATTGGAAAAAGCTGACTCTACGCTTCTCACAACATACTGAAATGATCCTTAAGGACATTATTAGTTAATATACTTAAGTAAAAATCTAAAAAGAAAAAATAAGCTAAATTTACAATATCAAAATTCTAAGATCTTCATTGATCCTGAGGTAGTTCTGCTTTTCCTGTAAATATTTTTTTTTCCACAATTGGGACCAGAAAAATAGTAGATACAGTGAGTGCCTTAAGCAGCAATATTATAAATCATCAATTATACTAGCCTCCTTTAAGCCCCTCACTTCCCTGTATATATATAAAACTTCTTAGAACAGCAGTATAGTGTTATCATCAAGAGTCCTTTTAGAAAATCAGTCAAGCTCTTAATAGTGATCATGAATGAAAAGAAGCAAGAACTTCATGACACAATGATAAAAATCAAGTTTTATCATAAATGATAAAGCAAATATAAGTATAGTAGTTCAATAATACATGGTAACGACAGATCAGTAAGATTCATAAATAAACCCAAGTCAATAGTTGGGCTTGTGAGATCTTTTTTGAAATAAGTCCCTAAAAGTCACAATTATAGATGTAAAAATATATTTAAGTCATTTATTTATTTGCTTTCCTTGTTTATTTATTTGACAGAAGTCTATTTCTTCCCCAAATTTCCATGGAATTTCATCTACATGCTGTCTGCTTATTATATTTTAACAGGTGCTTTGTATAAATTTTAGAAATAGTTGTTTGAAATCAATGGCTGCTGAAAAAAAAGGCATCTCTGTGTTAGAATGCTGTCATGCCAATATTACACTACTGAGAGATACAGTTAAACATGTTTTTATGAAAGAGCAAAAATGGAATGGTAGCAGTAATGGAAAATCTGAAATGGGGATAGAATTTGTTCTTGACTTTTTAAAGAGTATGTTGGGTGACTCACTTAGAAACCAGTTTTCTAATTAAAATGCACACTTCCCCCACTACTCTTGCAGTATTTTTTGGAGAGAAAACTCATAGTGAAACCACAATTCCAATAGATCTTGGTGGTCTTAACCCTTACAAAATTGTTTCTGCAGTATATGGAACTGTTTACTGTTATATATCAGAAAAAGATCTTACCTGATAGGAGTGCAAGGTTGGGGGGTGAAATTCAGCACATCATTACAGTTATTATTTAGATGTAAATTTTAGACAGCATGAATACATATTTTCAAAATTTTTCTAATAGTCTTTCAAAGCTCAAATTCAATTTGACAAAATATTAGTGTTTGCTGAAAAATACAGTTTTACTATATTATTTCATGAATTTTTGTATGTTTGAAATGTTTCTTACTATACACCAGTATATTCTAATTGATTATGTGTTTTTCTGTAACAAACTTTAGATATTATGATAGAATGTTACCTGATAATCACCTGCACTTGATATCCCCATTTCAAGAGAAGGCCATGAACAATTTTCTGATTTCCTTTTACCAGAAAAGCAAGCTTAAATCCGCTGAACATCTTACAATTTATATAAACCATATTTTACTACTTGGAAGAACATCTATTATTCATCAGCTCTTTATATGTCATTTTTAGAAACACAAGGCTTCATTACCACAACAGTTTCATTATAAAACAATATTAGGTTTGCCAGCAACTGATCCTTTTCCTAGAGTTACTTAATTATTAATATTCTGTTGTTATGGGGACAGATATGATCACTGGGAGGAGTGATTTTTACGCTATTTAGCACATGCTAAAGAACAATACAATTTTGTAATTTTTACTTAGGCTGTACTGCTTGGTTTCTTCAGAAATCTCCATAGGAATTTTTTTTTAATGAAACCTATTAGTAAAAAACATCTTAGACAATTATTTTTACTCTGTTAACATATTCATTATGTTTTTAAGGTGAAAATGCTTCAGAACCACCACTGGGATTACAATAAATATTTGAGGAGAATGCAAACTGCTTGTCACAATAAATAAATTAGGTTGCCTTTATGATCCCAGCATCAGAGTTTTAAGGGGACTTAAAGTTCAAAGGGGACCTCTCCTCTTGACTCTCCAGTCAAGGAAACTGAATCCCAGAGCACAAATGTGTTGCCAGGCAAGCAACTGTAACATTTACTTTTTTATTACATAGAAAAATAGTTGTTTAGGTATTTGTAACCCTGCTTTTGTGCTTTTTCATTTCCTTGTGAAATACAGATTTCACAGAAATAAAAGATCTGAAGTCTTAGACTGAAAGATCTTATTCAAATACTTTATGCAAATAGGTAACTTCTGATTCTTATAAATGTAGAAACCCATGAAAAACTGAGATGAAAATATCACAATGTTGACTATAGATGGTGGGATACAAAAGCAAGAACAGTAAAATAATTTAGGAAATTATAGTCAGACAGTGAAATAATTACCAAATAACATAAATTTTGAAGGTGTAGATAAAAAAATTTTGGTGAATTATACTGAATGAGAATGAAAATGAAAGGTCAGTTACAGGATTTTGGACTAAAAGCACTTCATTTTGACTCTGTTTATGAAATGCATAATTATGTACATTTATTAGATATATAGTTTGAATAATTGTATACATATAATCATACTTTCATGGAAAATATCCTTATTTTTAGTTTTGAAAATATGCCAATTCCTAACACCTTAATCTTACAATGAAATTATATATCAGCTTGTGAAACTACTGGTATGTTTTGACTCACTGTTTTGAATATATTAACTTTACCCTCAGAGAGAGTCAAGTACTAATTTCTTACATAAGTACATATTTACAGAGCAAATTTTGCCTCTTGCACCTAAACAGATGTCTTAAGGATAAAATTAAGTTTGATCATTTCTATTTTCATTAGACTAACCTTTTAAAAAGGATTTTAATAAAATTATTATTGACATTCAAGCAAAAGATGTATGCATGCTTACATATTTAATCAAGAAACTAGAAACTGTGACCTAAGTCCTTTTAATCAAAACAGAAGTAGCTGTTAGCACCTATTAGACAGCATTCTTTTTAACAAAAGAATTTCTGATTAAAACTATCAAAAATTACATAAGGATAAGTCATTTGAATGCTTTGAAGAGATACTCAAAGGATACATATAATTTGATGCAATGGCATTTCATATTTAAATGCTCTCTTATGGGCAACAGAAATACTTTCTACTTGACAGACATAGTAATTAGGAAACATTTTACTTAACTGCTATAATTAAGGTTGGATAGGGTTTTTGGAATATTCCAAATAACTACCAATTGATTTTTAAAAAGTCAATAAAAATATTTTTTAAATGGGAATTACATTTTTGAAATTATTTTTCTGCAACCCCCTACCCTTCCATTCTGTTCTTCCCCTCCTATTTTAAAAATTTTATAATTTCATGGCAGAAAAAAATTTTGAAAACATCTAAATTAACCATGACCAATTTTTACTTCTCTAGTTGGATATTCATTTTAGTTAAAAAAAATAGTACCTAAATAAAATCATAGTACATAATAAATAAGCACAAAATAAATAAATTTTATATTTATTGATCACTTTGAACTGATTTCTAGTACAATTAAATACTGTTGGTTCTCCATTTATGGAAGGAAGAGAGTAAAAATTTAGAATATTTACTGCCTCAAGAGAGTATCTCTATTAAGTCCCACTGAGTAAAAATTGCAACTTCAAGTATTGATTCCATTTACTAGGATATACAAACAAAACAAAAACTACAGAAAGAGATTTTAAAAACCCTTTACTAATCTAAGTATTGTTATGATAGATGGGAAAGATAATCATTAATCAAATGCCTATACTTGTGGAAGGAAATGAAGATGGTTCTATGGGTGACTCACTGCGATCTCTCATAAGGTGTGCTTGTGTTTTCTATATATTATATATAAGTTAGTAAGCTAACCAATTCCAGTCTGTTCTAATTATTTGACTGCTTCAAATGTCACTAGTCAGAGTGTGAAACTGGTCAGCAATTTTTTTTTTTTTCAAAATTCAAGCATGTCACACAAAGACAGAGGAGCATAGAAGTACTTATTTTCCTTTGAAAGGTTTAGTGAATAAAGTTGAGGCAAAGAAATCTCAAACCTTTGAAATGAGTCCTACTCTAATGGAGGACAAAGTTAACATTTATATAAGAGAGGGTTAATGTTGGTAAGACAGAATACCATGAATTGCACAGATGAGTTCTAGCATGATATTACTGTGGAGAGAGCTAATGTTATATTTACCAGTATGTTATGGACAGCCATACAAATTCTAACTGCATTTATAGACAGAAAATCACATATATCTAGACTTGGATATTTTTGTAGATTAGATTATTTTTCAAAATATTCACCCTCTCTTCCCTTCTTTATGGAAAGATTATTTTACCAATTGGATTGGTCATATATCTTGCTGTTAGCAGTTAGGAAGTCTTAAAGTGCATTTGTGATTGAACTTGTCTTTTGCAACACTGCTATAGTTATGAGAAAGAAAATATTCCTTGAGTAATCACTCCCCTTTCATTCTGGCTCCAGAATAAATTTATCCTGAGCAAACCTGAGAGAAATTTACAGCTAAATATTCAGCTGGTAATGGAACCACTCAAAAAAACTCAGTCCTTTTCCGTTGGCACCTTAGTTGACACAACTGTGGTTACTAGAAAAAATTGTTGCCTTCAATCTGAGTTCATATAGATTGTTGCACAATATTATAATTAATAGTATACAATATTATACAAATTGGTAACAAAGAGAAAGTCAGTTTGTTATCTCCACTTTAAGGGACAATGGTCTTTGATATGAGATGGGAAAGAGAGGAGGTTGCTAAGCAAAACATTTTCCTCTCTAAGATTATATAAAGAAGGAAGTAAAGCATTGTAAGAATTTATTATTGAACTGTATGTAGAAAGTTCTGCAGGGATTTTCACAAGAGGGAACTTAGAATGCAACCTATGATAATTACTACACACAAGGAAAATTTAAAATATTTAACAAGTAGTAAAGCACAGATACCATTCAACTTCAGTGGTTACAACAAATAAAAGTGGATTTTAGTCATACACAACTGGTGTGGATATAATGGTATAAGTCAGTTTAAAACATATATATTTTAAAAGTTGTATTATTTTCTTATTAAAGTGACAATGTAAAACATTATTCAAGGAATGCATGGCTTATGCCATTAAAATACTGCCAGTCATGGAAGGATCTTCCTGTAAAGCTCCAGAAGATACCTTAGGACTTTGGAAGGCCAAATTGGCATTTCAATAGTATATAAGTGACTGATAGGGTAAAAATTAATCTGTCTTTACTTCCCTTGGGTTCTCTTTCCAACCCTTGATCCATGCTTTCATGAGCATATGCTAAATAATATACCAATGTCTTTTTTTTAAAGATTTATTTATTTATACAAGAACCAGAGTATAGGCCAGATGCACGGAATGGTGAGAGGATTAACCAGAGACAGAGTGGGGAACAGAACAGGCAGACTGACTGAAATACACTGCTGAGGGGAGCAGCAGGCAAGACAGGAGAGGTCTGCTCACCATGTGGGACCCTTGGTGGCTGACTGGTGCTGCAAAGGCGGCGGACAGCTTCCAGGTGCTGCGCTCAGCCACCTACACCACCAAGGGAGGCCCAACAGACCGATGTTTACTTTGCCTACTTAGAGAATAAAGTTGGCTAATGGAGATAAAGGAGGACATCAATTGTAACAAGCAATCAACTCACTTTACTTTTCTAACATGATGTATGTCTGACCTCTCTTAGCTGACATAGGACTTTTGATACAGAAGCAATTCTGCCAGAAAGGGAAACTGTCATTCTAGATGTAATGCACTTAGAGGAAATATTTTCTTTTGGAAATCTATTAGAACATGAGAAAAACTGAATTCGTCATCTTGTTTTCTACCTGGTAGAATAGGTTTACTTGCTTGTATGCTTCTTTCAATTGTGTTTTCTTCAAAGAACATGATCACTTTACAGGGCTTTGAAAATGGTCGAAGAAGAGAAGATAGTAGGTAAATATCTTCAGAAAATGTGGTTATCCAAAGCAGATTTTTCAATAGTATGGATTTGTTTGTTATAGTAGTTTAATTTTTTTCCACACTGCTACAAAGTCAAGATTCATCTTGCATTTTACATGTTTTTGTTATGCACTAGTCATAAGCACTAGCTAACAATATAATTGTATTGAGAGTGTGTATATGGGTTATATAATGAGCTCTTACCACCTACGCAGATGAATAAAGACTTAGCAGGGTAAAAAATACATATATACACATTCACAAATATGTACAATCATACACATAGAATAATAAAAGCTATCAAATACAAGATATAAAATTATTATGTACACTATGTTATTCTAGTTGTATAACCACAGGTAAGGTAAAAATAAGGTATTGTAAGTTTTAAATAAGTGACTGGAATCATGCACCAGTTGGGTAGATTGATGTGAAGATTTAACATTTGTCTCATCATGCATCTCATCAAATGACTTTATGGCAAACTCTTGTATTCATTTTCCGGTAGGAAAACAACACAGAACATGAAAATTAAATGAATCAGGTTACATCTCCTCTTCTCCTAGATGTTTCTCTCCATAGCTAGATGTTTCTCTTCCTAGACCTCTCTTCTCTTTCTTCTAGATGTTTCATATCCAGAAGTTTCCAAAGACATGCTATGACTGTATAATCTTTATTAGCTGTAACAGGATGGCTGAACTGCTGGGTTTTATGGAATAGCATTCCTAGTGGACTGGAATGATAGGGAGATTTTGTAATGCTATTTATTTCTTAAAACAGGTCTTATTCTTACAAACTCTATTGAAAAATATTTTCAAATTGTTTAATATATAGATATGTAAGTTATATTTGATAGTGAAATAATATGCTTTTTAGTAGTTGAGTGTGGACTTGGTTGCCAACTAACATGTTGAGAAAAACTTGCTGGTTCTGGAGAATTATTTTAAATAGTTGTGTTCCTTTACCTTATTACCTACAAAATTAACAATGATGGGTATGTCTATCTTATGCAGTAACTATCATAATTACATGAGATAATACTGTAAGGTGCTTGGAACAAGAGCTAGCACATAGTGAAAATCAACAAATGCTTTTTGTTCATAACTACACAAATCCAAATACTTGGAAACTTGTGCGTACTAATTGCTCATGTCAAAAACATGCTTTCTTTACAAAATGTGTTCATTTAAACAAAATTTGATGTCCAGAATTAATGGCCCCAGATTTATGTGGAATAAATAAAAAGAAAAGAATCTTATATTTTCAAATCCTTGAAAGATATAGAATGAAAGCTGCTTGACATAGTGCAGATTCCAGAGGCAATTAGGTTTCCCAGAAGGAAAGATTTTTCATTTGAGGAAGTTAAATTAGGTTAGATGCTAGCTGAATATTAAAGCTTGAATGTTAGAAATTGGAAAGTTGAGGAGAAGAAAATAAACATTTGAAGAGGGCAAATGTATACAAAGGCATGAAATTTCATTAATTTATTTTCCAACAAATACTTATTGATAACTTACAGTGTAATAGGAATTATCCTAGGCATTGAAAATATAACTGAATTGAAAAAAATTCTACTTATAAAAATACAATCTCAGAGAAAAGGAACAGAAAAAAAGCAAATGTCAATATTTCCCATAGCGGAACATAAAGAAAAGCAGCAAGCATAATATGATGGGGGTGGGTCTTCAAGTTATTCTGGGTAAACAGGGACAACCTTACTGACAGCTAACATTTGAGTAGAAGACCTAAGGAATTGAGGAAGGGAATGACAATATATCTTGGGGAAGAATATTGAAAGGAAAAAGAAAACGTGTTTTCAAAATCTGGTGTTAATAAATTGGTTTTCCTGTTTAGGAAAAACATTAAGAAACAAAGTTGCTATAGCAAGTTGTGCAAAAGAAGAAAAATAGTGTTAATCCAGCTAGCTATTAAAGTGAAATTTGAAATGAGTTGGAAAGAAACTGAAATACTTTGAGGAAAATAGTGACAATGTACACACATTGCTTATTGGCATTGATATCCATTCCCACCTCTCCTAAATTTTTCTTTAAAAATTTAGAGACCAAAAGCTTGAATACTGTGATGACCTTAGTATTAGTGGAAAATTGGCTAATGGTAGCTGATGTTATAAAATAAAGAAAATTAGTTAATCTATTTGTGCTCACTTGGAATTAGGTTATATAAAAGACAAGATACCAATGATATATTTAAAAATATACCACATGCATGAATGAGAATTAGAACATGGATAACACAGGTTTATGAATTGCAGCTTCCTCAACTTTGGGAGCATACACACAAGACTGCAAAATCTTGGGGTTTTAATTCCACAAAGGCATGGTCAGAAGGTCAGTGAGCTTCTACAATGAGCTTGTTAAGAAAAAAAAAATCTATGGACCTCCCTGGTGGCACAAGAGGTTAAGCACAGCACTATGAAGCAATCCATAGCCTCTGCAGCACGAGTTCGATACCCGGCTGTCCAGGGAACAACAACACACATGGCGCAGCAGACCTCTCCTGTCTTGCCTGCTGTTACCCTCAGCAGTGTATTTGCAGTCAATCTGCCTGTTCTGCTCTTCACTGTGTCTCTAGTGAATCCTCACCCACCCCCTGCACTTCTGGTATGTACCCCAGCTCTTGTATGCACACATAAATAAATCTTTTTAAAAAATCTAGATATAGATATAGGTGTCTTAAAGTTAAGGGAATGATACAGTCTAAAATCACCTAAAAACGAGTATCCTTCAATATTTTTCCCTAGTATAATACTGTTTTCATTAATAAAAGCTTCATGAAAGTTAGAGATTGACAGGAAATGTGTGCTTATAAAAATTGAAGTGGAATAATTTGGGTGAAATCTAAGTATTATGAGTCAATCAACTGAATTTCCCTTCCCAGCAGAATAATTTATTCTCTTATTTGTGTGATGTGACACTTGCTTGATGATATAAAATTATCTCACTTGGAGTAATTACCTCGCTAAGGAAAGGAACTACTCCTCATTTACCAGAGTATCATTCCTCACTGCCTCTATATTGTAACTGGAGTCAAATCTCAGCATCACTCATGGCAACAAACACAAAGGCTGACCCTGGAGTAAAGAGATTAGTTATGAAAATATTTGCAAGACTTTGTTAATATGTATGAATAGTGACTGTAGGGATATTCATGTGAGAAGATGATAAGTCATATCATGAAGGATGAAGACACACAATGTATCAAGCCATAAATTTTGTTGTGTATGTGTATACTGAAGGTTCTTTAAGCAGCACGTAAGCACAAAGTGGGGAGGGAACCATGGACCCTCGTGGTAGACCCTAACTGCATTTGTGGTGGGAGTGCCATGGTTACAGCACCAGAAGAGGGGCAATTACACCTCCAAACTACAAACAACAATGCAAATCAAGGCAATTGCAAAAAAAAAAAAAAGTACAACCTAGATTTGTCTGAAATCTCTACTCTATAAGGCCTATATTTAATTAATTCAGATACAATATAATTTTATATGACAGAGTTTAGTTAAACTTGGGCATGTGACAGGAAGCAAGAAAACAGAATCAGTAGCAGTGTCTATAATTTGTATGTCAGAGATGAAGAATAGAAATGCAGTCTTTGGAATAGGCTCTCTTCTCAATGGTTATGGTTAAATAACATGTGGTAGCAAGTAGGGTAATACAGGGAATTATTCTTTCCTAGTACATTATGAGCATCTCATTAATTTGATCTACTGATGTGATGTAGCAGTTATCCTATATGTCTTGGTAATGGAAATGTGTGAAAAAGGACTATTTCTACAACACAGAGGATCCCATGGGTCACCTCCCAGTGCTTTTATGGACAGAAAAAAAATATAAGAGATATTTAGGGTCTCCCTGGTAGTGCAAGGAATTAAATCTCAGCACTATGATGCTATGGGCAGCCACTGCAGCACAAGTTTGATTCCTGGCCAGGAGCCTAATGCACATGGCACAGCAGACCTCTCCTGTCTTGCCTACTGCTCCCCTCAGCAGTGTATTTCAGTGCATCCTACTGTTCTGCTCCCCACTCTGTCTCTTCTAAATCCTCTAATCTCCCTCCCCCACCTCTGGTCTACACCCCACCTCTTATATGCATAAATAAATAAATCTCAAAAAAAATTATATAAAAGGTATTCTAAAGCCATACACTGCAGTCAAGAACAGTAAGAGCTCAGATCTTGTAAGAATGAAGTTTGACTTGTTCTGTAGCAGTTGAGAGTTGAACTTGTTAAAGTGATGCTTGTGGCCCATGAACAAGTAGAATGGTTAGGAATGGACCCCGCTAAAAAAATGACATATAGGGCCTCCCCGGTGGCGCAGCGGTTGAGCACTGGGTTGCGAAGCTGCCCGCGGCCTCTGCAGCGCCGGTTCGATCCCCGGCTGCTCCCCGGCCACCGGAGGAGGGTCCCACATGGCGCGCAGACCTCTCCTGCCACCCGCTGCTCCCCTCAGCAGTGTACTTCGGTCCTTCTGCCTGCTCTGCTCCCCGCTCTGGCTCTGGTGAATTCTCTCACCCTCCCGCGCTTCTGACTGTACCCAGTGCATGTATAAACAAAACAAAGAAAGAAAGAAAGAAAAACATGCCTCTATAAAAAAAAAAAAAATGACATATAAATATTGGCAAAGATACAATATCAATTTGATTATCTCTCAGTCTTTGCCTCTAATTTTGAATTCATTTTAAAAAATATGCTGTTACATAAGGACACAGAACTAATTTTATTTAAAGCATTATTCCTAAAATTAATCTCAAAGAAGAACTAAAATACAAAAAGATAAAAAGCCCTCTTCTGTTTGGTTGCAATTGAAAGATGAAACAACTAGTATAAAACACAAAATAAATCTTTGCTTCTCCCCTGCAATCCTCATTATAGTGCAATGTCAGTCTAAATGGCCTCTGAATTTGCATTACTTAATCTCTTTAAGGAGAAAGAGGAAAATAATTAAGACACTGTCAGATCTCAGACCAACAGGGAATAGTAATCATGGGTTGAGTATCATCTGCCCTATCAAAGGAAGGTTAATGAAATTAAGGTTGTTATAGCTTAAGAGAAAATATAGCTTGCAATGACTTTAGCCTCACACTATAACTTGCAGGAATTTCATGCAGATGACTATCATTACTTCCTAACTGGCTTAGTTTCCAGAAATAGTGTTCCATTATAATAAATAGGCCTTGATTAGTGAGCAACATCCAGAGGTGTCCCATTGAAGTTGTAAACCACAGAATGGGTTTGCAGACTGCCATGCACAAACTCTGTAGGCACAGTTAGCCTTTCTTATCGAATTAGGAATTTGTGGGAGCTTTAATGAAAACCAAGTTGCCAGAAGATAGTCAGTGGCCAACCTTTCAAGCAGGGCTTTTTAAGGATAGGTATCTCAGAACTGACGTAACATTTTTATGTTTGCATTTGCCATTGTGAAAATTTGGTGACAATCTGGCAAGTTAATTTCTATATAAGTGGCATCTGTGTGTGTGTGTGTGCGCGCGCATTAGTCAGTTATTATTATGATGATAAATAAAGCAACATAATGGGATAACATATGATGGAAATAGAGTGCTAGGGCTAAGGAAGCACTTCTGAATAAAGAACTTCTGTAAAAATATGTCTTGTAAAATATTACTTGAGTAGAAACTAGAAGAATTGAGGCATGTACATTAGGAGTAAGAAAATTCTAGGGAGAATGACAATACAAAAGCAAGTTCATGAGACAGAAATTTACTAGTAAATTAAAGAAATAATGGAAACTGATGAGATTTGGTTTAGAGCAGGATGATCCCTGAGCATGTAATGAGATGAAGCTGAGAAAAGTTGACAGAACACCATCCAGTTCTTATGTTTCTCCTTCTGGCTCACTTTGGATGATTTCACTTGTATGTGGACTCTAGAGAAACCAAACAAAGGATCAGACAAAGACAAACTAAGACTGAGCCTTGAAAGCAGATGGTAGAGCTGAGGCACTCAGGAAAGGAGAGGGGAAGTAGAGAAGAGGATATAGGGAAGCATGGTGGAGGGTGGTGGAGGACTGTGGGCACTTTGGTGGTAGGAATACTGTAGTGACCGCACCTGAGAGAAAATACTCTATTGTGAAAAAATAAACAAGAATGTTTGAAAATTAAAAATGTTGACATGACAAAGAAGGCCTCGTGGGTCAAGATAAACAATCTTATGTTAAAATATGCTTTAATCAAATTTTTAGTGGGATCAGAAGCCACTGGAAAGTTTGAGAGGAGAATCATGACTTAATTTAGGTTTTAAAGAATTGTTACAGGAAATGTTCCAGAGTGGAAGGAGAGAGATAATATAGGAGGCTACCAGAGTTGTCCAAGAAGTGAAAAGCGGGGCCTCCCTGGTGGCGCAAGGGGTTAAGCACAGCACTGTGAAGCTATCCGTAGCCTCTGCAGCATGCTGCTGCACAAGTTCAATCCAAGGCCAGCCAGGGAGCTACCCACATGACACAGCAGACCTCTCCAGTCTCGTTTGCTGCTCCCCTCAGCAGTGTATTTCAGTTAGTCTGCCTGTTCTGTTCCCTGCTCTGTCTGGTGAATCCTCTCACACTGTATACCTCCAGGCTGTACCCCAGTTCTTGTATGCATAAATAAATAAATCTTTAAAAAAAGAAGTGAGAAGTTTTTTATTTGAAGAGGTTGGTAAGAGTAATTAAGTGCACATATTTCAAGGACAATTTAGTGAAAGAAAAATTCCATTCACATGAGTTTATGTACACGTGTTTCTTTAGAAAATGTATGGAAGATTAGAGAATTCATGAGGCTTCATGAATTCAAAGTAATGGTAAAAGAAAGGGAAAAAAATGTTTCAGTTTTCCAAATGAAAAAAGAAAATCTTAATTGGAAATACATGAAAGTGAGTTGAATCCTTTCTCCCATAAAATATGAATTGCTTTTGTTTTGATTAATGCTTTAGCAGTAATTTTAAATACCTTAGATTTTTTGTATTGAGGTCTTCATAAGAATTTTAGAACTAGAAAATCAAGGAGACAATCTGAAATGCACACATCTATACCTTTTATATAAAAACATCAAATGGAACTTAAAACTTCAAAATGCTGCTCAGACACTTAATTAAAAAATACTTTCTAATTGTAATTATAAACTACAATTTATCATTAAAATACTATATTAATAAATACATAACTTATTTTATTCTCTCTAATATTATTCTGTCACTTATTAACATAAAGCAGGCTAAAGATCTAGAAATTATATCAAAAGGTAACAAAATTATATTGCTTTATAATTCTTGCAATACAAGTAAACAAAATCATACAGAGTAGTCTGGTTTACAAGAGATAGAAATAAATTTATGGAAATAAATATTATTTATCAAACCAATTGAATAAATGTAGAGTCACCTGGCACCATAAATCTAGGGGCTTTATAAGGATAAGCGCAATGTCTTTGACTCATGCCTTATATGGATTATAAACCAATGTAGAACCATATCTACTAATTCAATCTTTTTTCTCTATATAATTCAAAAGAGTATTCCTTTAAAATGAGAAAATTACAGTACCTACATTCTATACACATACCAATATTTGCTGATTATGTTCAGTGCAAGAAAGTCTGTGCATTTACCAAATAGTTTTTATATATATGGGCATGTAACCATCTTAAATATCAGGACCCATGGCAATATGTACATCTATTTCTATACATGGAATTAGTCAGTAGAGGGTGTGCATTAATTTGTATGAAATTTTGTGTGAAATTTTAATTATTGTTGCTATGTTCCTCTGCATATATGTGTACAAATATATTCACGAACTGCCTATGTAGCAATACTTAACATATATGGAAAGTTATGATTCATAAACTTAATTTATATGATCTTATTTAATATTCGAATGAACATCTACTATAATTATCATCTAGGCAGGTATATTATCCTTAATTTAAAAATAATAAAATCAAGGCAAACAATGTTCCCAGTTCACTTGATTAATGAGTATTTGAACTGAAAATCTCCCAGCTGTCCAAATCCAAAGTCTTTGTGTGTAACCATTATATTGTACTACTTCAGTGTGTATGTCAGTCTCCTCAATGTTTGGACTTCAATTTGTAGAGAAGTAACTATTGCACAAGCCAATATGAGATATTCTAAGTAGCCTATTAGTAGCTAGCAAATAGAGATCCATGTTCAGGGAAGTGTCTGTGACTCTGACAAAATCCAATACCACACATCTAATCCCTTGGCTCAAAGTACATAGGTCAACCTTCTGAGATGTGTATTGGTAAGGAACTCTCTATATATAGATAAACATAAATTATAGATTTATAATTTATACTATATATAATTACAGATTTATGCATACCTAAGGGAAAAAAACCATTGCTAGATGGAAGAAATAATAATTCACTTAGTTAACCTATTTATAGCACATAGATTATCTGTGGAAATTATACAATACACATTAGATCTTAGATAAAGCCAGAGAAACCTTGGTGGGTTATAGCAGGGAAGAGTTAGCGTTGGTTCCTCAAGGTACTAGAATACATTGGACTAGGATTAACTGAAATTGCAAATAAAAACACACAAAAAACAGGCAAAGTTTTAGTGTATTGTATTGTCAGTCTTAAGTAAAAACTAAATACTAACAAATAGACAATGGTTTCAAAAGTATATGGCTTTAAAAAACTGTTCAATCTATTCCAAAGTAAGCTCATAAGAACATTATTCCACTGATTGTTATTGAAGGCAAGTAAAATATTCCATTTTATTTGAGGTTATAACTAAATTATGATGACTCTAGTAATTGATATACTTTTTATCATAGTGACAAAGTGTTCCACTTGACATATTTGCTTCCTTAATTTGAATACAATTAAAAAAGTATTCACTCTGGCTCTTGTGAATTCTCTCACCCTCCCGCGCTTCTGACTATACCCAGTGCTTGTGCATATAAATAAATAAATAAATCTTAAAAAATAAATAAGTAAATAAAGTAAAAATAAATGGCTATAAAAAAAGTACCTTGGATATAAATGAGGATAATTCATAAAAATCTTTAGGAATCTCTGCACATATAACTCTTCTGAAATGCATCTACTCTTTGCGCATCCAAAGCATAATTTCAAGAACAAACTACCTAGTCTATATCCGCCTACAGGGAAATGAGCAGACATGAGCTATGCACAGATTGAACCTGTGTAAATGAGACATATATGCTGTTAAGTGGGAAAAAATCACTTTATTAAGATGTGTAAAATTATTTCTAAGTAATTTTGGTGATGGTCTCAAACAGATTTTTTTCTCAAGATATTGGTCTCAAAGACTATGACAGAATTACCAATTGAGTGTATTTAACTCAGCTTTTGGTTTTTCTACTTATCTATTTTAGGTTTTTTTTAACTTATTAAATTTAAAGCTGTTCAATTTTTTTCCTGCCTCATGTGTGTGTGTGAACACTCATAAGGACATACATGAAATTTCTGTGAATTTTTTTTCAAAAACTAGAAATCAATATAAATATAATTTAAAAAGTAAAAACCTGGAACCCTAAAAGAATTTAAAATTCACTGTTTTTTTCTCAACAAGTTACAAGTCATATAGTCACAGAGAAAACACATACAATATAAATTTTTAAAATACTCAAATGATATAGTTTTTCTATGAAATGAATAATTTTTTTTTACAAATGGCAGAATATTTCAGTGACTACTCTGACTGGAGCCTCAAAAAAAAGTTTGATTCTGGTTTATTGAACCAAAGGAGTGAGAAATGTTGCATTGAAACAAAAATTAATATTTTCCATAATATAATAGATTTAATCAAACACAGAACATTGATAATTGAACTTCAGAATAAACTCAGTTGCCTTCTGTTATTGAAGGATGGTATCTAAGTGTTTCAACCTTCTCTATTTTATCTAAATAGTCTATCTACTTTCTTTCAGAAAAGAAAAAATGTGCAAGTTTAGGATAGAAGGTTTTTTTTTTTTTTTTTTTTTGATGGTATAGGCACTGCCCTCCCACTCAAACTTTGGTGGTGTCAACAAGGAAAGAAAATCAAGTCATAAACCCAGTAAAAATAGAGTCTGAACATGCCATGTCAAAAAGCTGTGACACATTCCACAAACCCTCTTGGCTAAAAGTGGATCACAGCAATAGATCTACTCTAATGGACTAGGAAGTGCTCCCTATAATCAAAAGCAAAAATAGTTCAAGGCGGTGATGTTGCTTGGAATGCTTTCTTTGTGCTTCATTAAAGAGATCCTCTAAGTGTACTGATTGAGAAAAGACAAAAGAAGTTCTTCTGAAAACAACAAAGTGAACAAAAAATTTGTTTGAATCCTTTACATTTAAGAAAGTCCTATCACTTCAGTATGCTTGTGAAGGACAAAATGAAGACAAAATCACAAATGATACTGAGATCTAAAAAAGGAAATCAAGTATTCACAGTGGCTTTCAGTATATATTAAAGCATGTGTTAATACAAAAAGATTCAATCATAAAGAAAATTCTTTCTCTGTATATAAGCAAAATATTTTAGTGTAAAAGAATTTAAAAAGCATTGAATCTTTAATGTGTCTAGACACTAACATTTTAAAGATGGACAATCATCTGTACATTTTCAAATACATCAGTAATGAAAATAATCAAAAAACATAATCATCAGTCTGTGCAGAAAAACTCTCAACACCTTACAAAAGACAGTCATTAGAAAGTAAGATACAGGGCCTCCCTAGTGGCGCAAGGGGTTAAGCACCGCACTATGAAGCAATCCACAGCCTCTGCAGCTTAAGTTTGATCCCTGGCCGACCAGGAAGAAACCCACATGGCGCAGCAGACCTCTCCTGACTTGCCTGCTGCTCCCCTCAGCAGTGTTTCAGTCTGTCTCCCTGTTCTGTTTCCCAATCTGTCTCTGGTGAATCCTCCCACCCCTGTACCCCAGCTCTTGTAAGCAGAAATAAATAAATAAATCTTTAAAAAAGAAAAAAAGAAAGTGAGATACAATCTTTTGTTCATCAGGAAAAGATTGAATGATTAAAGATTGAATGTTTTTATTCTAAAAGCATATCACGTGTTCATTATTTGAACCTACACTTGTAGTTGTTACCCTAAGTAATATAGAGAGCTCAGTAACGTTTAAATTCTTCTGTTGGATAACTGTCAAATATAGCATGAATCTCTAAGTGGTAGATATTATTATGCAAACATTTTTCTGAATCTATCTTTTTACCCTGAAACCCACTGTGTATAGCACATCCCTGGAAGCCAGTCATGAGCATAAAGTCCTTTGACATCCAACATCACTGACTAAATTGCAAAATTAAAAGAAAATGATTGATGGCTGGATATCAGCAATATTTTTTCTGAGGCTTTGATCTTATTGATAAAAACATCTTTAAATTTCTTTTTTTTTGGGGGGGGGAACCCTCGCCAGTGGCCGGGGATCAAACTGGCGCTGCAGAGGCTGCAGACAGCCTCGCAACCCAGCGCTCAACCACTGTGCCACCAGGGGAGGCCCTAAATTTATTTTCTTTGTACTCCTCCGGAATTATGAAAACTTGACAAGATAATGTTCACAAAATTTTCAGTATTTCTCAGGAAAAAAACAAGGATAATCCAAAATAATTATCACTTGCAAGTATCAGGTCTTAACTATCTTATCAACAGTGCAGCTACATGGAAGCCAACTTTCACTTTGGGATGTGGATTTTATCCTTTATCATTATTATCATAGCATTAGTTTATAGAATTGTATATGATTTATTTTTTAAAGATTAATTTTATTTTATTTATATGTACAAGAATAATATGTAGCCAGGCCAGAGGTGCAGTGAGAGGATTCACCAGAGATAGCATGGGGAGCAAAACAGGCAGATCTACTGAAATACACCACTGAGGGGAGCAGCGGGCAAGACAGGAGAGGTGTGCTGTGCCATGTGGGTCAGCTCCTTTACAAGGGATCAGACTCATGCCACAGTGCCTAGCAATAGCTTGATAGTGCTGACTTTAACCCCGGCGCCACCAGGGATCCCCAAAACTGTATATGATTTAGAGGCACAAGATCAAGCTCTTCATATGTATATCACCACACACACTCACAACCAAGGCACCCATAGCTCTCAATCATGGTCTATTAGTGTTCTTTCCACTTCACTTTTAAATATCACTCACCTGACCGTATCAAACAAATAAAATAACCACAAAAATTACCTCAGAGAATTGCAAATGTTGAAGCCATGGGTATTTCCCCTTTTCCCAACATTATGGTAAAAAAGACAACATTGTGATATTAAAAATAGAACTCGGCTCTAAAAGTTACACAGACAACAACAGCATGTCACCCAAGAAAGCACATTCTTCAACTAGGAAAGGTTTGAGAGGAAATCCCAGCAGTATCAGGAGGCCAAAATAACAGAAAACTAAACTATCATTGGAACTAAAATCTAATAAGTAGTCCAGACTTTATGTACAAGACCTGCTCAGTGACACATGTTATACAAATGAGAAATTATGTGATAAAAGGTAGCACCAATTTGTGACCTAAAAAGAAAGTCCAAACCCACATGTAAAGAGGTAGGAAATCACACCCCTTCAAAATACAAGTGACAAATTGAACTGAGGGAAAATTCACAACTCTTCTTGATCATAGGGAATGGTGCACAGGCAGACACTGGGCAAACAACTATACCAAAGGTGAAACAGACAAATAAACACAAGGAGTCCAGGCTTAGCAGAGCCAAGACTCTTGAGTGTAAACCATGCCAGATAACAATGCGGAGGTAGGAAATCCTGACTGTAATTGATGAATTTCAGGAGACTCTGCACAAACAATTCAGAGAATTAAAAATCCCAGGGTACCAGATCATGGTGTTATCAGCAACAATATTGTGATATTTACCTCCAGCAGCACTAATAGATTCCCATAGTAAATAACAGAACAAGAATTCCTGCCTGCTTCCAGCAGAGGTATAGAAAGAGGAATTGCTTCAAAATACAACAAAGCATTTTTTTCTTCTTAACACACCCTACTTCAGAAGAAATTGGTTAGCCAGAAGCTGACTGGCTAGGGTACTGTCACTACCTAACTGACCGAGAAAGTGACCCCAGCTCCAGCCAGCTCTAGACTCTCATGTGGGGTATGGGAAACACTGAGATCTAATCCTGGGATGACAGGGTTTGAGGCAGTTTAATAAATATAGCTTGGGTCCTCTAGAGTGGCCAAATAAACATTGGGGCAGGGCTGAGACTGTTGAAGATTAGATATTAATATGCTCTTAGTCAATGTTTATTTTAGGTTCTGCTTCTCTCACATTAAAATATCTTAAGTTAGTCCCCAGCACCTCCTTATGGAATTGTTAAACTCTTTGTAGTTTCTTTCTTAGCAGTATAAACCTCTAATCTCTCCATAGCTTGAAACTATGTTTTCTAATCAGAAATTGTATAAAAATTTCTTATTATGGTGCACACACAAAAACAAATCAAAGAAAAGGACAAAAATATTCTTCTCCTGCCAAAAAACTTTCCATTCCCCTGTAAAATAGCATTCAGACTCCATAATGCAATCTGTCTTTTACAGAATCTTTTATTCAAGAACACTGCTGCTCCCAGACCCCATAGGTAAGGTACACTAAATTGTGTAAGCTCAGCATGTTGCTTGTTATTTCTTTATCCTGCCCTACAAGTTCACTGATTTTAAGGACTTTCCTCAGGTACTTCCTAATGTGATCTGCATGGCTAATGACAACCTCTTTTTCTTTTCTTTTTTTTAATTTTCTTTTAATGAGCAATTATAAAGGACAAGTCTCCAAGGCTAATAATTTTGATGGAGTTGAAGTTTACAGGTATCCTTTCTATTCTGCTATTTCCACTGCTTTTCTGCCAGAGAGCATAATCACAGACTTCAAAGTAACTAAGTTTAAATTTGTCTTCACTTAAATATTCTTGTACATAGAACTCTGGAAATAGGAGATTCTTGAGTCCCAAAAGACTGGGTGTGAAGGAAAGAAAAAATATCTCAAAAATTGAAAATGCATTTCCTATTGAGAAAACATACCAAATTAGTTTCTCTTACTTTCCATATTTGAGCATGGAAATCTGAATAAAATTGATGGTTAATGTAAAAACATTTAACTTTCCATGAAAATCCTCTTCCTGTTTGTTCCTGGGTTGATGAGAGAGGAGGAAGATAAAGTGGGCATAAAATGAAGAATGATACTATTTTATTATAGAAATGAGATGAAATCCAATTTTGACTGACTTGGTATATCACAGGAAAGATGTCATGAGACTAATACCTCTGCATTAAAAAATAAAAAAAGAATCTGCAACCATCTGTTCAGAAACACAATCTTACTTTTTGCCACACTGTTAAACAAGAATTTTAAACAAGACAATCAGTTGTCTCTAATATACTTTTTGCTTTATTCATCAACACTGATCAGAGCAATTATTGCAATTTCATTCCTCAGTTTCTGCCTGGTGCAGTCTATTAAATAGTATAACTCTTAAAAAGATGTGGACTATCTTATCTAAGATAATATAACAAATGCATAGAATCAAACTCACTGTCTAATCCAATGTTCTGTGTCTTAAATCTACTCTGTGCTAAATTTGTGACCATAGACTTTTTTGTGATGTTTTGCTTTTTGTTATAGAATTTTAGCTACAAAATACTATCCATGCATTGGAAATCATCTCAATAGTTTAAAGTGATAGTCATGCAGGAAGAATGAACTTAATAGGTGTTTTTCCATAATTTCTAAGAATAGAGTGGTGGGAATTATGGAGAAGCTGGATTTAAAACATATGAAGGAATAATTTCTTAACTTTAAGTCCCCAAACGGAATAAACTGTTAAGTCAAGAAAGTAAAATACAGTATTTAGTGTTGTGGAATCAAAAATTAAAATGAAAGTTTAGAACTCAAAGAACTCAGTGGGAATTGTAACAATGCAGCACAATGGACATGGGAATAGTAAGATCTGGTTTTGAAATTTGTCTATAATTTTCTTATGCATAAAATTAGTATAATAATGTTTATCACAAGCTACTGATAGCAAAGTGTGTAACACTGATATGATTACTTAATGCTCTTGAGTCCTTTGCTTTTTTTTCCACATTTCCTACATTTTGAAGCAAATGGGATTAAAAACTGAACTTATTTCACGGGGTTAATACAAGGATTGAATAAAAAAATAATAAAGTATTTATATAGAAAATGCAGCATATTATATTCTCAGTAAAGTTTACCTATTATCATAGCTGGTTTTCACATAGACATTCACTAAATGATACTTTATTATTTTGATTATGCAGGCTCTACTGTCTACAGCAATTAGAACCAACGTTTATCATTCTTCAATAAATGAAAATTTTACGTCTCATTTCCTTTCATTCATATTAAATTAAGCAGTACGTTCTACTTTGGAAGTATTATATATGTTTAAATATAATGGGTGATATATTAAATTTATGGAATAATCACTTTCTATATTAAAGGAATCAAAAACTAAAAAGTGGTAAGCTTAAGAATTGAGCAAATGAGTACAATGAAAGGCGAGGCACAGGTCTTCCAAACACTTACAATATTTTGATTAGTTAAAAATTTAGCGTGATTAGAAAAGTACCTGCCTTTGGAAATTTAAGTAATGAAATATGAAGTTAGATTAGGAAATCATGCATAAATTCAGCTGCTTAAATATGCATCTTGCCCATTCAATTATACAGAAGACCTAGGGAGGAGCACAGCTGGGTCTGTAAATTATGAAATGGGATGAGTCACAAACACATCTTTATTGAAATGATTGCACATCCTCTCTCTTCCATATAAATTTTCAGCAATACTATTCAAATAGTTAGTTTTGACAACAATTTACCATTTGCCAAAATGTGATAATCTAGCCACAAACGGCATGGAAGATAACACCAATACTATACAAATGTCAGTGAACCCCCTCGAATTATTTACTCCTATGCATGAAAAAGCATACATCCATGAGGAGAGGAATGTTACATGACTGTGTTCCCAAATAATCAGGATAACTCCGGGGAACTGGAGAGAGAACAGATTTTGATCTTGGCTTGAGTCCCAACTCCACCTAGGATGAGTTCTGAAAGTATGAGTAAGTTAGTGCCATATAGGGCCTCTCTGGTGGCACAAGGAGTTAAGACGCAGCCTATGAAGCCACCCACAGCCACCGCAGCACATGTTCGATCCCCTCAGGGAGATGCCCACATGGCACAGCAGACCTCTCCTGCCTCGCCCGCTGCTCCCCTCAGCAGTGTATTTCAGTCAATCTGCCTGTTCTGTTCCCCACTCTGTCTCTGGTGAATCCTCTCAACTCCCACACCTCTGGCCTGTGCCCCAGCTCTTGTATGCATAAATAAATAAATCTTTAAAAAATAGTTAGTGCCATATAGATTTCTAAAATTCCAGTATTGTACAGAGTAAATACTAATAACAAAAATTTATATTTCCAAGTGCCAAAATATGGCATTAAAGCAAATAAACAAACCTAATTATGAGCATCTACAATTTATCACCCAAAACATAAGGAATATCCAATATAAAAATAATTAGCATAATTTAAGAAAGAAAAAAATAAATTGATTAACTGAATAAATGTTATACCCATAATCTCTTTCTCATAGGTTTTTCATTTTTCTCTATCTTTGGATGGCTGGAAACTAACACAAAGTATTCCTTATTTGTGGATTAGTCTTTGGGAGTCTTTTAAAAATGGGTTTAATGGAGCCTCCCTGGTGGCACAGCAGTTGAGTGCTGGGCTTCGAAGCTGCCCGCATCCTCTGCAGCATCGGTTCGATCCCCAGCCACTGGCGAGGATCCAACATGGCGCGGCAGACCTTTCCTGCCACGCCCGCTGCTCCCCTCAGGAGTGTATTTCATTGGTCTGCCTTTTCTGCTCCCCACTTTGGCTCTGGTGAATTCTCTTACACTCCCGTGCTTCTGACTGTACCTAGTACTTGTATAAATAAATAAATAAATAAATCTTTATAAAAAAGGGTATAATGATGCTTATTCTTAAAATGTTGGCACTCAATTGAAATCAAATAATAGATACAATATACATTTGGTGTATTTATATATTTGTAGATATAAAACAAATGTGAGTTAATTTCTGACCCATTTTGGAGGTGAAGTGTGAAGAGTTTGCCTACCTTATGTTCTAATTCCTTCTCCACTTATAGTTGTAGAAAATTGAGTGTTTTTTTTTTAATCTTACTGTAGTTCTAAAGCTTCTATCAATATAAAGAATCAGTGTTTTTGTGTGTAATCAAAGAAGCTTGTTGACACAGGCAGTGAAATCAATAAACTAAAAATGAGAAAAGAGGAAGTTCAGTGGTTGACATTTACCCTGGGAAACCACAGAGGGAAACTAACCCAGCCAGAAAGTGAGAGCAGCCTGGCCAGGACAGATGATACATTTCAAAATATTTACTAATTTAACATATACTTAAAATAAATGCATATTACTGCTCTAATTAGCATACCTGAGTTTATTGATTGCATTTCCTCCTGAAAATATTGTGCATTTAAGGAAAATGAGCTAACTTTTATTTTTTTGTTATTTTTTTAAAGATTTATTTATTTATGCACATAAGAGCTGGGGCACAGGCCAGAGATGCAGGGGGTGAGAGGATTCACCTGAGACAAAGTGGGAAACAGAACAGGCAGAGTGACTAAGGTATACTGCTGAGGGAAGCAGTGGGTGAGACAAGAGAGGTCTGCTATGCCATGTGGGTCACTCCCTGGCTGGCTGGGGATCAAAATCATGCTGCAGGGGCTGTGGATTGCTTCACAGAGCGATGCTTAACCCCTTGTGCCACCAGAGAGGACCTGAGCTAAATTTTAATGGAATTTCTGAAGTTAAAATTATGTACAGCATATAAGGTACAGTTTGCTTTATCTTTATTTTTTTTTCAAGCTGAGATGAAAGTCTTTACTAACCACATAGAGGACTAAGAAGGTTGAATTAGTGATACTAATGCACAGAGCATGTGCTGATACAAATGAATGACACTAACTTTTCTTCCTCAACTAATGCTAACATGAAGCAACTGGCAAGTCTGACCTGCTAACTTCTATATGAGTGTTAAAGTTTTCTCACCTATTAAACTTAAAGGAAAAAAAAAAAAACATGTAAAACATGTTTTACATTGTATTGTATAACTGAAATCTTCTGAGTAGAACTTAAATGTTCTCATGAGAATTAAAAAAAAAAGACAAATATTGAGTTGATGGCTTTGGTAATTAGATGGTGGGAACCATTTCTTTTTTTCCATTATATTGTATCCTAATTTATTGATTTTTAATTGTAATAACTTAGGGATTCTTTCCACCAGGTTATCACTACCATAGGATACCGACCACCAAACTATTTCAACGAATACCTACATTAAATCATTAAAAACTTTGTATATCTTTCAATTTTATTTTTAGTTGTACTTTAATAAAGCTGGAGGGTTGGGGAATGTTGTATATCCATTCAAACAATAAGAAAGACTTACATATCAATTCTCCATTCTCACAATTCTTCACAGTATAACAAACATAAAAAATTAAGTTCTTAAAATTTGAAAAGTATTTATTGCTAAAAGAATAACTTGATTAAATGAAAATGAGATAATTTTCAAAATACACCTATTCTGAAAATGGGGTATTGATTTCTGAAAAGAAATGTCATTGTCTCTGATACAATAATATCGTAATGAGATATAACTAAACTCATGGAAAGAGAATGAGTCTGGAATTCTATTGTCCCTGATCTTGGCTTAGCAAATGAAAGCAAGGACATCCCAGACTGTCACTCATCAGAGTCTCTGTTTCCTCCTCTGTCAAAAGAAAGACAAGTACAAATTCATTGTAGGTTTTTGTTATAAATGGAGAAAATGAATATTGAATGCCCAGCACCTGTTAGTCACTATGGTTGTAATAACTGTGAATTGAAGACTATCTGAATAAATACAGATGTCTTCATTCCCCTAGGGAGGTGTAGGTTAGAGGGGACTAACTACTCCTACCAGTAAATTATTTTAGAAACTCATTCCCTGACATTTAAAATATTAAAGGACCCAAGTCAAACTATATACTTATATGTTTCTTAGTAGAGTATCCCATAATTTCAACAGTGTTTCTAGTCAAGAAGTCCAAAGTCATACATTTAAAAAATGCCTGATTGCAGAATAAAGGCTACTTGAAAACGAGGGTGGGGATGGAGTGTTAAGTGGAGGGAGGGGTCCATTGGTATGTGGTGAAGGATGACAGGTGCTTTGGTGGTAGGCGCGGGCAGCAACATACATCTGAAAACTGTAAAACTATTCCCCTAAATCATATATACAGTGTTGTGCATGTTGTGTACAATCATGTACATGTTACCTGATTAAGAGAATGTGAAAAATAAAAATAAATTTGAAATTCAATAACACTAAAAGATATAATTAGCTTCAAAGTATTGATATATAAGTATTTCTCAACATTCTCAGTCACTAATGCTACTGCTGTTCCCTTTGTCTAAGTAACTCATTCATTCATTTGTTGCCTTCTAAGTTCCAATTTCCTTGCTCAACATAGGATGTAGAGATAGAAGATACACAACTGCTTTACAGATTGTTCACGACTCAGTATTTTTACAACAGATATGAAAGCAAGTGATGTCAACAGAGCATAGAAAGAAAGGCAGGTGGAAACAAAAATGGCTCCTAGGATAAAATCATCCACTTCACATACACAGGGGCAACAATAAGAATCCCTCATGAAGACAAAAGGGATGGGAGTTTTTGGGTGGGAGAGGAATTAAATTTAAGACAGATATCAACACAAAGGAAAAGCAAGAGATAAAAAACATAGTCCAAAAAAGTTATTGTCTTTACAACTGAAATTGTAGATATGAAGGAGTAGATGAAGATAAACAATGATGCTATACAAAGATTTGTGATTTTAAAATTGTGAATTTAAAATGTAATTATTATCTGACCTTATTAAAGGATCATCTCAACAGGAAGAAAAAGAAGTACACGTTTTGTTGTGACCCAATCTAGTTTGTATATTACACAATTTCCTAAAAAAATAACTTAGTACAATCCAAAAACAATAAGCTTTGGAGGGCACAACACCTGTTAAAAGCCAGGTCTACCTTTGCATTGCTACAATATTTCAATCTTTCTTGGGTTTAGTTTTTTACTCAGATGTGGTTGAATAATATTTATTACAAGAACCTTGTTTTATTTCCTAGATCATTGATTGCTTAATGTCCAGTGTGCATAATACCATATGTTCCCATTCTAGATGTTACCTAACAAGGGCAACATGGCTGTATTTCTTTCAACAGCTCTTCTTGTAATGGTATCAGAGTAGTAGTTTAAAGAGATGGAAGAAGCAATGTTCTTGCCCACAAAAGCTTCAAAGTTTTATTATAGTCAGAACTCCTAAACTCTGAGATGAGTCACTTAACACCATGTTTGCGAAGATTGCCTTCATCTTTGTGTTCATCGTAAGAGTAATCAGCAACATCATCTCTGGTCTGATTGACTTTCTGGAAATTCCACTTCCTATGTTGCCCTGCAAATGCCCACAGTGAGAGAGAAGATGGAGTTGGAGAAAAAGGACATTCACATTGAGAATGACTGAAAAAATGGCATACTCTCTAAGATCAAAGTATTTATTAATATTTTTTCTACTTCGTGAAGATATGGTTCTTCCTTTTGATCAATTTTTAACTACTAGAAACTAATACAGTGAATTTTTCAATATATATATTACACTTGGTTAATCATGAATCTCCATATATACTGAAAGTTAAGAAAAATGAGTAGGGTTTTCTTTAAAATCATTTTGGTGACTCTAATGTCTAGTTATAATGATCTTAAGATCCCTTTCCACACATGTCTAAAAGGAAATGAAGATCCACAAAGGTTTAATTAGCACTCTGATGCCTTTTTGAAGTTCTTGAATGAAAGGTACTAACAGAGTGCAAAATACTATATAATTAATATTCTTAAAAATGCAGATTTTAATTTGCTTTTCAATAGTTGGGGACTCAAGATCTGAGGTGTGTGATCCCACACTTCAGGAAGGTCTATTATTATTAGGCACAAAGAGATCAAGCTAAATTGCTTACCCTGACTTTGAATTTAATTACTAATGGAATTTATGGGGAAAAAAATCACAAAATGTCTTTCTATGCTGAAGGCCAAATAAAATGATATTTAATGTGACTATCTCAGGACTTTATTTGACTTATACTAGCATAAGAAGAAGTGGATGGCCAGTGTGTTTAGAATGTTAATATATTCCCAATAAAAAAATTAATGTTTAATTTTAATTACTATTTAAAATAATTAAGTATATTTTTCATCTTGACTGGGTATTATGTGTAGGTGGAACTTTATATAGCTCTATGTATTTTTAAATATAGTTATATTTCAACAATACATTTAAAAGTACTTAGTGAGCATTGTGCTAGATATTGATAAGGATACATATATTCAAATGAAACCACACCACTTTACATTTGAAGGGGAGGAAAATTTGTATTATTACAACTATAACAATTTATATCTAATAGTAGCTATACTGGCTTATATAATTATTATATTTATATACTGTCATTTTAAAGTCCAAACAATTATACATAATTTAATAGAATATTCAATTCCTAAGAGTAATCAGCAACATCATCTTTGGTCTGTATATAAAAGTATATACAGACTGTGGTGGCACAGTGGTTGAGCGCTGGGCTGCGAAGCTGCCTGCAGCCTCTGCAGCACTGGTTCGATCCCCGGCCACCAGGCGAGGGTCCCACATGGCACACAGACCTCTCCTGCAGCGCCTGCTGCTCCCCTCAGCAGTATGTTGTCAGTCTGCCTGTTCTGTTTTCCGCTCTGCCTCTGGTGAATTCTCTCACCCTCCCGTGCTTCTGACTGTACCCAGTGTTTGTATAAATAAATAAATATTTTAAAAAAGGTATATAAAAGCAAATATTTCCTCTCTCACTTTCTTAATATAGATAAGAAAGACATCTTTGAGGATTAGTTCATCATTCACAGAATTTGGAAGCATATAAACTAAAATTAGAATCCACACTTTATATATTTGGTTGATTTTCCAGTACTCAGGAAAATACTTATTCTCTGTGCTTTAATGTTTTCATTTGTAAAGTGAGGACAATAGAATACATTATTTTTTTAAAGATTTATTTTTATTTATTTATACAAGAACCGGGTACAGACCAGATGCGCGAGAGGGTAAGAGGATTCACCAGAGACAGAACTGGGAACACAACAGGCAGACTGATGAAATACACTGCTGAGGGGAGCAGCGGGCAAGACAGGAGATATCTGCCGTGCCATGCAGGACCCTCGCTGGCCGGCCAGGATCGAAGCAGCGCTACATAGGCTGAGACAGCTTCACAGCGCTGCACTCAACCACCTGCGCCACCAGGGGAGGCCCAGAATATATTATTAAGAGTATTAAAGGAGTGCATTCATGAACAATATTAGAATAGTACTTTTTGCAATGGAAGTTTCCAAAAAAACTATTTTAACTAATGTTTAGTTATTATTACTGCTTTGAAAAGGATAAAAACATTTTTCTGTACTATTCTGTAATACTGAGGCAGATAGTAATTTTCAGAGGTTTGAGAAATAAGCAAGCATATATAATAAGAAATGCTCATCTCGAGACTCAAAAAAAAAAAAAACCAGTAAATAACCCAGTTAAAAAATGGGCAGAAGAGCTAAAAAGAAACTTCTCCAAAGAGGAAATGCAAATGGCCAACAGGCATATGAAAAAACATTCAGCCTCACTTGTAATCAGGTAAATGCAAATCAAAACTACAATGAGATACCATCTTACACCAGTGAGAATGGCACATAATAAATAAAAAGGCAACAACAAATGTTGGAGAGGATGTGAAGAAAAAAGAACTCTCTTGGACTTCAAACTGGTGCAAACATTATGGAGAGCTGTGTGGAGAGTCCTCAATCTGCTAATGATGGAGCTTCCATATGATACAGCAATCCCACTCCTAGGAATTTTACCCAAAGGACAGAGAAATGTTAATTCAAAAGGGCACCTGCACCCCTATGTTTGTAGCAGCACTATTTACAATAAATAAGCTTTGGAAACAACCCAAATGCCCCAAAATAGATGACTGGGTCAAGAAGATGTGGTACATATATACAATGGAGTATTACTCAGCAATCAAAAAGATAAACTTATGCAATTTGCAACAACATGAATGGAGCTGGAAGTAATCAGACTCAGCAAAATAAGCCAGAAAGAAATAGAAAAATACCAGATGGTCTCACTTATAGCAGGAATTTAGAAAACCTAAATAAGGGACCAGGAAAAAGACTAATTATAATCAAATAAAAATCAAAATCAACAAGCAACTATAAACCAGAGATAGACTACGGGGGTGGGGGGAGGAAGTAGGATCAAAACAAGTGGGGGGGAGGGATTGTATGGGGACTATAACCAAGATGAAAATGCATACATTGTGCAAAAATGAAAAATGATGTAAAATATATAAAATAAAACAAAAAATAAATGTTCATGTAATGGTGATTCAATTTTATTTTTTCTTCCCAAATTTTGTTTATTGAGGTAAGTAGGTATGTATCTGTTCTGGGGGTTATAGGTACAAACCTCTAAAAATGGATACTTTCACACCTTGTCTACCACCAGTATCCCAACAATCCTCCACCATGTTTCATTGAGTCCCACCTCACACCTTCCCCCCACTTTCCCCCTCTGGTTGTCTGGGTTTTGCAGTCAGATATAAAGAGTTTACTATTAGCTTGGTTTTGATGGACCCTTTATTATGTTTTTTTTACATTCCACATAGAACTTTAGATCATCCTATATTTGAATGGAGAGGATAATGCCAAGCAAAATAAATCAGAAGGAGAAAGAAAAGCATAGGAATTCAATTTTAAACACATACATTTTACTGCATAAATATTAAAAGGAAATGTAAACTGTATAAAGTAAAATTCACTGGAGAATCTCCCTCAGGCTATCCAGATGGAACGGTAACAGTTCTTGGACAATTAAATTCGGGAATAGAGGAGGAACATTCTCATTGAAAACAGATTTATAATGAACTTTTTGTGTAAGTGGTTATCTTCGAGAAATTAATTCACTCAATTTTGGATACTCTAGGCTTAGAGAAAAATAAACAGAGGTCCCTAAACATGCAATTCATCATCTTGAATTCAAGTGTAAATTGGGACAATGATAACTGGGACTGTAAGTAAGATATTATGTGCTCGAAGGGTGAATTGGGGTCAGATTGCCAGAAGTCACATTTAGAAGTGATCCTACAGTTGCTGAAGACTTAATGGTGTTTTCCAGATTTCGAAATTATGTAATACAGACTAGTCATTTAGATTGTAGAAGCCAGCAGTGTGGCTGAGGTGATTGGAGAGGACAAGAGATCGGAGGACAGGGGAGAAGTCAGAGACTGTGGCACTAGGCCAAATGATTGACCATCAAAACCTGATTTAAGAATGCAGCAATTAGAATGAAAATAAAGAATGTAAGGTGAAGAGAAAAGCACAATGGCCAGAGATAAGGAAATATATCCTCTCCTTGGCAGTTCTAAGTCCTCTTAATTCTTTCAAGACATCTATGATGTCCTAATTTTCCCAAGGACTCATACATTTTTACATATTCCCGATTCTGAGGATGCTGTGGGTTCAGTTCCTTGAAGTAAGTAAATACACTAGAGCGTGGGGAGCTTGCAGACAGAGCCAAAAAGATTTTATTTGTATATTTTTGCATAGAAGCAGGTAGAATTGGGGTGTAGGCCAAAGATGTGGGGATTCACCGGAGATAGAGCAGGGGATTCACCGGAGATAGAGTAGGGAGCAGAACAGGTAGATATACTGAAATACACTGCTGAGGGGAGCAGCAGGTGAGACAGGAGAGGTCAGCTGTGCCATTACGTTAGCTCCCTGGCCAGGGATAGAACTCAGGCCATCAGTGGTGGGCCTTCTCATGGTAGCACTGAGACTTAATCCCAAGACCACCAGGGATCCCTGATTTTAACTTTCTGGCTATACTTGGATATAGGGTCTTTAAAGAGGTAATTAAGATTAAATGAAATAATTAGGGCAAGTCTGGACAAGATATGACTCTCATATGCTTATGAGGAGAGGAAACTAGGGACATGAACAGAAGCAGAGAGAAGACCATGGAACACAGCAAGAAGATGGTTATCTACAAATCAAGGGGGTGACCTTGAGTTCTAACCTACAGAACATGCAGGAAATACATTCCCTGCATGACTTGGGCCAGACATGATCCTATTTCTGCACCCATTGGAATATCAAAGCCATAAGGATTATTTCCTCTGCTTAATAAAACAATGTACCAAATAAATTATAGCCGTACTTAAAATGTACCAGGGATAAACTTATTAAAAACCCTCCATTATCTACTTTTCATAAATTACTCATCTAAACAGCTAGCTTCTTGAGGGTTGAAATCATGACATTGGTTATTCTCATTCCCCGGCTTATTTCTACTCTTATTTGGAATATGAGAAAAATATCTTTAAAAGCAGCTGCGATAGAATCAGCTACTATTGTCACAAGATATGGATTAGAAATTGAACAAACATGCTTTTACTTCTTACTGATTTTGCCTTGTCAATTTGTCTAAGTATAAGCATCCAAAAAATGGGATGGCTGTGTCGTGTAGTAATACAAGAAGAATGCTAAACTGAAATGAATAGTACATAGTAATTTATTTTTTCAAATTAATCACTTTGTCACCTTTATAAACATTAATATATTTAATTAAATACATATATAAATAGAAATACAACTTGTCTATCTTTAATATTGTATAATCAGTATGTACCTTAGTTTCTGACACATACAAGGACCCAACAGTCTGTTTTCTCAATGAATGAGAAAATGTACACATACACACACATACCTCCACATACACATTCCATAATAGTAGTGAAAGAAAGTTGCATGTTATTTCATTGACAAAAAAAATGAAATAGATTTAATTATCATTCTTATGGGCATCATTTTGGCTGGCCCATCCTTTTACAGTAAGCCAGAAAGTCACAGATTGCTGTGTCAGTAGTGAAACCAGCCAGCTGGCATCGAGCAATTTAAACACGTTCTCTGTTTTGCATATTGCCGTGGGATATTGGGGATAGAGTCAATGTGATAGGGTCAAGCATGTTTTGGGCAGGGTCCAAAGTTTATGTGGCTTTGAAATGCAGACATTAAATTCTCAGATCAGGCAGGAAGCAACACTGGTTATTATCTTCTTGTTCAAAGCCCACATATCCCCTTAGCTACTCTTAACACATCATCAAAGCAATTGGATTTACAACAGGTATATTTTTCCTTACTTGATCTGTCTTAATTAAACACAGATTTTTATTTATTTTTATTTTTTTAAAGATTTATTTATTTATACAAACACTGGGTACAGTCAGAAGCACGGGAGGGTGAGAGAATTCACCAGAGCCAGAGCGGGGAGCAGAGCAGGCAGAAGGACCGAAGTACACTGCTGAGGGGAGCAGCGGGCAGCAGGAGAGGTCTGCGCGCCATGTGGGACCCTCCTCCGGTGGCCGGGGAGCAGCTGGGGATCAAACTGGTGCTGCAGGGGCTGCAGGCAACTTCGCAACCCAGCGCTCAACCGCTGCACCACCGCGAGGCCCAAACACAGATTTTTAAACAGAAGATATTACAATGCTGAGGTGCCGAAAACAAACACCATGCACTACTCAGACTGGTCTTACCAAGGAAAATAACAGGATCTGAACATTTATTTACAACAATAACAATCATATGTTCATTTGGTATTGCTTGATATAATTGTTTTGAAACTACACGTCACTATTCAACCACATCTTACAACCTACTCCCTTACCAAGGACAGTCTATTTTTGTGACATACCTCCCTCCCCCCATTCCCACTCAATAAATCCTTCTGCCTTATTTGCAATTAATAATAAAGTAAAGAATGGACTTCTTTTATATTGAAGCAAAATTGGTTTGCAATGTTGTTTGTAATTCAGAGATGTAGGATCACATCCTTCAGGTGGTGTCACTACCTTACATTCACTACCCAGAGTCCTCCACCATAGACTATGGTGCCCCTGGCCCACATTGCTCTCCCCAACTTACCCTGCTCTGGTTGCCTCAATTACGTAGTCAGATGTCTAGTACTTGTTATTAGTTTGGCTTTATTTGACCCTTAGCTTTGTTGCTCTATATTCCACATACAAATAACACCATCTGGTGTTTTTCCCCTCTGACTTATTTCAATTAGCACAGTCCCTCGCAGTTCCATCCATATTGTAGCAACTGGCAAGAGTTTATATATTTTTAATAGCTGAGTAGTATTCCACTGTGTATATACACAACATCTCTCTCCACTCATCTTTATTTGGATACTTAGATTGTTTCCATAGATTGACTACTGGAAATAGTGCGGTAATAAACTTGGTGAAATAGGAGTGCATCTACCCTTTCAAACTAGTGTTTTTGAATTCTTCGGTATCTTTGGGTATTTACCTAGGAGTGAATTGCTAGAGCATATGGTAGATCAATTTTTATTATTTGGGGAGCCTCCATACTGCTTTCCATAGGGGCTAAACAAGTCCACATTCCTACCAACAATGGAATGTTAGAAGGTTCCTTTTTCTCCACATCTTTGTCAATACTTATTACTGGAGAATAGCGGAACACTGCCAATCACATTTTATGAGGCCCACATCATCCTGATACTAAAAACAGTCAGACACCACAAAAAAAGAAAACTATAGACCATCAAATTCCCTGATGAATGTAGATGCAAAAATCCTCCACAAAATCTTAGCACACTGAATTCAAAATGCATTAAAAGGATCATACTCCATGACAATGTGGGGTTTATTCCAGGGACATCAGGATGGTTCAACATCTAAAATGCAGATTCTATAATTGTACAATTTATATAATCAAACCCTAACTAGTTCTCTAAAATTAGAACTCACCACTATGTGTTATCAAATATATGCATGTGTTTATTGTAACACTTCCTCTCTTTAAGTAATAATTTATTTGATGGCAGGCACATAATTTCACAGCTTTGTCTACTGCCTTTAATAATGACTGCCACATGGGAAGCATCAGAAATTTACAAATAAATGCAAAGATAGTATTAGAGATCAATGAAGAACTTTCCGTGTTCTGTATTTTAAATATTATACAGAAAATTTCAGAACAAACTAGAAAAAACTGGTGTTGAGCTGCAAAACATGTATCTCATAATCTGTTATATAGCAAATATTATAATCAAATTTTAAACTCAAACATTGAATTACTTTGTGCAGCAGACATAAATGTCTTATATGATATTATGTTAATAATACTTAAAAAACCATTTGATGGCTACAAGAGAAATTTTAGAAAGATGTATTTTTAATCTGGTGGTGTTAACAGCTTTTTGTGTGTGTGTGTGTCATGGCAGAAAACTCAATTCTTCTGGGGATAAACAAATCCATGACCATAACTTCTAGCTTTCTACCAAAAGGGAATAAATACAGCACAAACATTACTTTATCTCTTTAATTTTTTACATGAAAGTACAAACTTCTCACAATAATCTGTGTGCAATATCAGCCACTGGCCATAGTGAAGCATTTTATATAGACTTGATTTTTCAAATACATGTTGAGAAGTATTCTGGAATGTTAAAATGTTTTCACAATGTTTTGAGTTATCTAAGATATTGAAAGATGTTTTTATGTGGTACACCAGCAGAATACAAGCATTATGTAAATACGATAGAGTAACTATTTCATTAAACTGAAGCTTTTACCCACTTTGATATAAGCACACCATTTCTTTCTAGCTTTATGACTGAAGTGTATGGGTAACAAGGATAACTTACAGGAGTATAACTGGACTCAAGCACTACCTACATCGAAAAGGAGTGGAAGCTCCTGAAAATTAAGGAGGAAATTATCACAGAGGAGCAGTCCTTAATCTTGTTCACTAAAAAATATCATGTTGTTGACCTTCAGTATTTTCTGATGGAACAAGGAGATCTTTATGAGGGAACATATTTGAAATTCATTGGATAATCTGGATAAAATAAAAAATGAAAACTTGATAGATCCCAGTGAACTAGACTCTGAGAAAGATAAGCACATCCATTTTATTCCAAACACGCAAGACAGAACCCTCACAATCATGAACAACAGGGTTGAAATGACCAAGGCTGAGTTGATCAATTGGTACTCTCAGCATACTTGGGGCCTAAGCATTCATGGAAGCAGTACAGGCTAGTGCAAGTATCTTTGTGACTGGATACAGTTTGGCATCTGGTGATGGATGTGGTGTGGTGAGACACACATCTGGGGAGATGTGAAACCTATTCCTTTAAACCATATACTGTACTGTGCTGTAAACCAATGTAAACTCAATTAAAAATAAAATAAAATGAATCCTTGTAGAAGACAGTCGATAGTTATTGTCTTATATTCAGGCCCCCTTCTCTTAGTAATAATACTCAAATCATTAAAAAAAACCCATGAATTATAAGGTTGTTACTTGGGTGTGGTGGTGTGGATGTAGGTGGAAGGCAGCGGGAAACTGCACTGATAAAAATTCCATAATATTCAAGGTATTTTCTGGGCTGAGTAGTAAATTTAGTTCCTGACTTCCTCGAAGCTCTGGGTAAACTACAACCTATATTAGAATTCCTGTCATCAAAGAACAGAAAATATGCCAGAGACATTGAAGGAGCAAAGCTATTCCAAGCAACAGGCTCTAATTAAAATTTTAACAAACCAAGGTCATATTTCAACTCAAGAAAATCAATTATTCCAGCAATCAAGTCCAGCAATATAGTCCAGTTCATGGTTCTTCTAAAACCAAGGATAAAGCTGTGATGTTAATGCTTTTCTTCAAAAGCATACAAAGTGGAAAAGTCAGAAGCTTTTCTTTTCTTTTCTTTTTTTCCCCATTGTATGCACTTCATTTCACTCATTCTTATTATACTAGAGTACGGGCTGAAATCCAAGCAAAGGAGAGTTAGTTCTACATCCTTTGTTATGAGAGACTAGAATAGTTTTTTCACCAATGGATTCTTAATAGCTAGCAGATAATAGGCCAATTATATAAACAATTTAAAATGTTTAAAAGTTTAATCCTGATTTTCATTCATGTTGTTTCAAAGGCAAGATTTCATGTCCTTTATATATAAGTAGTAACAGACTTAGTGAACTATGTTAGAGGATAAAGACAAATAGTGGATGATTTCACTCAGATGTGGAATATGGAGAAACAAAATAAGCAAAAAAAAAAAAACCCAAAAAACAAAAACCTAAAACAAAACAAACCTACCTGACAGGGAGGAAGGGGTGGAAACCAAAGGTTCAGGGGGTCCAGTGGTGCATGGTGGATGATGTTGGGTGCTTTGGTGGTAGGTGTGGTGTGGTAACATACATCTGAAAAGGTGTGAACCTATACCCTGAATCATATAGTTTGCATGGATATACCAAATCTCCACATTTCTTGATCTAATCCTCTATCAGTGGGCACTTTTATTGTTTCCATAACCTAGCAATATTAAATAATACTGTAATAAACAGAGAATACTTTATTGTTTCAGTTTATAATCTTCAGATAGATGCTCGAGTGGACCCTTGGGTCATATAGTATTCCATTTCTAGTTTATTTTTTTAAGATAAATTGAGATTGCATTGCAAAATGGCTATACCAGTTTACATTTCCACTAACAATATAATAGGGTTCTTCTTTCTCTGCATCTTCACCAACATTTGTTGTTGGGAGACTCTTTTAATATGTGTCATTATCTCCATATCTCTCACTTTTTGAGTATGCCCAACATCATTGTAAGTACTTAGCATATATTAAGCAATTCAATCATCACAATGACTGTATAAACTAGGTTCTATTATTATCCTCTTAGGAAGATGTTGACAGTAGCTCTATTGATAATATAATTTTTCAAAGGTCACAAAACTAGAACATGGTGGACTCACTATTCAAATTTAAGCAATCTGACTCCAGAGCTTTTCCTTCTGATCATTAAAGGAAATTATGTCATAATATATAATTTATGAAACATGAACATTTTTAGGGATTTATGATTAAGCATTTTAATAGGAATGATTTTTTTTTAAATTATCGAAGACCATTCAGGTTATCTTCATGTGCTTCCTATTATTTATATAATGAGGATAATGAATTAACAAAATGGGAATACTTAATAATGGTTGTGAGAACAACAGGAGGATTTAATTGGTATTATGATTCATCTCCTTCCTTTTGTAAGTATTTATTAAGCACATGCATTCTGTTCAGTATACAGATCTATATGCTGTGCTTAACAATTAATATATATGCACATTTATATATATATAATTTCTGCTTGCCACTTAACCATCTTTTTAAGGAGATGAAAAGGCAATATTCTCTAAATACATACACACACACACTATAACATTAAAATTAATTTTGACCCCCGGGTTTGTATTTGCAACATCTGGTGCTATCAATGATAATATCTTGTGATTAACATTGAGAGAATTGGCCTTGAATCACTAACATATGTGTTAAGGAGCCAATTCAGTTTCTAAATTATGCAGAAATAACTTCGCATAACATCTGGTTAATGTGCTACTAAAAATGAATTTCATTTTAGTAGATTAAAGTTATATAAGCCTCCTTTGAGAGAAAGAACAGACCAATCGAATTTTTCTCAAAAGTAAGAATTAAATGTAATACAAATTTTTGTAAATGGTATTATTTTTATTAAAGTGAATATTTTCTATTGACTTTTTGGACTAAGTTTATAGATGTTTTTATTAAAGAAAAAATGGGAAAAAATATAAGCATATTTATTGTAAGTAATACTTCAATAAAGGTTTTTTTTTTAAGTGAATAGAAAAATAGAAAAGCTACTGGGAAAAACAATTAAAATTAAATTAAAAATAACATGGTGTATATTTACTTAATTAAATTTACTTTTAAAATAATAAGGAACTTTATAGTAAACACCTTTTCCTATGGGCTCTGATCATAATCTTTCTCTGCATTTGGAAAAGAACTTTCAGCTGAATAACCTGGGGATATATTTTTGTACATTGATGTTTAAACACATAACTCACAAGAGAATTGTGTCTGCCTTATACCATTCACTGCAAAGTCTAATCACATCTTATGTGCTCCTACACCACTAAAGGCAGACACCCAAGAACTTGTTCATTTTTGCCCTTGAAATAATCTTGAATTTTGAGCTGTGATTCTGGCTACTGTATTGTTCTATGTAATTATAACTGCATTTCTTAGTCTTTTTGCTTCCCTACTGACTCCTGAAAAGACTAATTGATTTCCACTGGTCTTTTCATCTGTCATTGTTCTTTCCTTACAGTTAAAGAAGCTACATACTTGAAACTGCAGCTGTGAAATAAGGTCAAAATATTTATCCAACCAATCCTAGAGCTGCTCACATCAATTTCTCAGCCTCCATACACCTGATTTGCTCCTGTGTCATGATCTGGAGTTCACAATCAGAATATTAATGAATAAAGTCCTTCAAATTGAAATGGTTCCAAAAGTGAGAAAAATCAAACAATTGTTTTTGTTTAATCTGGGCAGTTAAGTAGATCAGACATCACAAGATCCTAGAAATTTTACTGTTCTTCCTTTAAGCATCTTTATTAAATCCTTATCCATCTCTTCCTTTACTAGGTTTTCTATTTATAAACCCTGTATCTTGCCAACCATTGAGCCTTTATATTCCACTTATTATATTTCTCCAATGTATTATCCATGCATCCACAGGTGGCATATCTGTGCACTTACCAATTCATTCATTTTCTCTCGTCTATGATTCCATTCATTCACATCACTCAGTATTTCTCCAGTCATCCAATAACACTGACTAATTGATGGTAAATTAGGTATTAAGCTAGATTAGATGTTTAAGGAGTAAGAATTGGATTAAGCTTATTCCTGACAAAGGTTACATTTATTTTCTTTAGTTATTGAATTCTTGAAAAGTTGCAAGTAACCTTCAACATTTTTTTTTTTCACTGTTCATCGCGTCATCTTTCTTAACATAAATCCTGACTAGTCTTGGGCCTCCCCGGTGGTGCAGTGGGTTGAGTGCAGTGCTGTAAAGCTGTCCACAGCCTCTGCAGTGTGGGTTCGATTCTGGCCAGCCATGGAGATACCTACATGCGCGGCTGTCTTGGCTGCTGCTACCCTCAGCAGTGTACTTCAGTCCTTCTGCCTGTTCTGCTCCCTGCTCTATCTCTGGTGAATCCTCTCACCCTCCCGAACCTCTGGCCTGCACCCCAGCTCTGGTATAAAAATAAAATCTTTAAAGAAAAAATATCCTGACTACTCAGAGCAATGTGGCCACACTGGGAAAAAGAAAATGCCCATGAAATGTGAGGAAAAATAAAATTACTTAAGTTCCAAACCAAGCTTTCTGTAGTGAAATACCCACCTAGTAATTTTGAATGTGAAATAATTTTTCTATATTCATAATCCATGTAAATTTTGGCGCATAACCAGCACAAGGAACCAGTGGCTTCAGAAAAAAGCCTACCATACAGTTTTTATGCAATGATTTCTTTGCTACTAAACTCTGCAGGGTAAACAAAGCTGATTTAGAGCCCAAAGTCTGCCTTCTAGAAGCACTTCTGGAACCCATTACTCTGTCCTACTGTCAGGATCTTACAAATATTGGGTTATAATTTGCTTTGTAACTTGTATGGAATTTGCCATGCAAATCAACTTCTCATATGCAAATACGTATTTAGGATACAAAGATAAGAAATGGAGAATTAAACATGGTACAAAACTTGTATGGACTAATATTTATTGTGATTCATCTGGAAAGGTAGCTCAAGGGATTGTTCATGGAGAGCCTGACCAAAAAAAAAAAAAAAACAACTCAACTTAAACCTATAAGCCTTGGGTAGATACAAGGAATTTGGCAGAAGAGGATATGGACATATTCATATCTTGCAAAGAAAACTATTAAAATACTATAAGGAAGATGAGATGAAAAAGGAAACTAAGGAAGGGGGATATGGGCAGTATGTTCCTACAAAGATTTGGAGGAATAGATAAACTTTGGGAAAGAGAAGTCACTGTGGAAATATAGAAGAATATTTAGAATGCAATATTTGTTTTAACATTGTATCATCATAAATAAATGTGCAATAATTATTTAAGTACCTTTTATACCCCCCTTTCTGATTTCAAAAAATGAGTTAAGATTGTTTGAGGGGTTTCCTATTATTTCCCAGTATAAAAACATCAGGAAAAAAGATATGGAAGATATATATATATATATATATATGTGTGTGATTTATTTTTAATTTATATATATATAAATGTATATATTATTTATGACTTAATATTATTTATATATATTTGATTTATTTTTAATTTATTTGTGCATACAAGAACTGGGGTGTAGGTCAGAGGTGCGGGGGTGAGATTCATCAGAGACAGAGTGGGGAGCAGAACACATGGATCTACTGAAATACACTACTGAGGGGGACAGTTATCGAACTCTGTCTGTGGTGGCTGGCGATAGCTAGATAGTGCTGTGACTTTAACCCCTGAGCCTCTAGGGAGGCCCTGGAAGAGAAACATTGCTAAATTTTTGAAACTAGCAAAGGAGTCTGTTCTGAGAAATATGTTTTTCACCAGCAGCATCTGAAATTTACTCTTTATGTTTTCTAAGTTGAAAAGAACTTAGGATTTCAAGTCCTTTTCACTGCACAGATTTCAAGAAGAATCTGTCCTTGCTGCTTTCAACATGATTACCCCTGAATCAGAACTTTGTATAGATGCAGTTATAGGTATATATCTCATTTGAGATGTTCTAACATATTAAATTTCAGTTAAGACTCAGAATTCTATTACTAGTAATGAGTAGACAAGTGTTGAGTGTTTGGGCTGGCATTCAAGATTCTCCAACATATTTTATATTTTGACTCCTGCCAGGTCACCACTGATCTTGGACTATCTATCGAATCCAAACTTTACAAATTCTTTTATATCTCTGTGCATTTTTCTTGTCATTGCCTTTGCCTCAGTTACTCCTTCCCCAATTTCCACACGAGGAATATTTCACTTTCTAAATTCACTTGAAAGTTTAATTTCTCTTTGAAATATTTCTTATACTCTGCCACCAATTCAACCCCTTCACACTATTCCCACAAACTTGCAAAGTTTTCAAACTCTGTATTTTTCCAGTTTATTTTGAGACTTCCACATTTTAATGCATTCATTATCTTCAAATCAGCATATCAAGTTTGCTTAAGGTAGGCCCCCCAAAAGAAACTAGATTATAGAAAAAACTACTTCTATCATTAAAATTAGAAAAGCGTCCATCTGTTTTTCCCAGAAACATATGTTATAAGCAGTTGATAAGAAAAATGTAATCCTTCTGATCTCTTTTTCTAAACAGCATTGTCTGCAATTATGTTAAAAACTACATTTAGTTGTTTTTCTCAATATCCATTTCTCCTCTTTAACAGTTATATACAAAAATCTTTATTTGTACAAAATGTTCCAGTGTTAATCTCATTTCATGAAAGATATAACACCTTATTTTTTGACAGCCAGGTATATGATAGACTGTGAACTGAGTTAGTTCTTTGAAAGTGCTTAAGTGGATTTTGTCTGTAAACAATTTTCATTAAAAAAGATTACATTGGTGAAAAGCTTGTTCAAGTCTTTTTTTACTTGTTAATGTTTTAATTAAAAAAATTAAATAAACAATTTAAATCAAGGCAAGTGAGGGAGTTACTCTCTACTGCCTACAAGTGCTACTACATAACTAAAAGGGAAAAAATTGGGCTGGGATACAGTTCAACATTATAAAAAGGATAAAATATATAATATTCTGAGTTAAAAGGTATATATTTCTTGAATGTGAAAGTCTAATAATTTTTAGGTTCTGATAAAATAATCTGAACATTGCTTGAGAAATAGAACTAAAAAAAAAAAAACACTGATAGTAGAGAAAGTGAATTTCAAATAAAAAGCTTAATAGGATGTCTTGCACTTAATAAATTATTGTTTCAATGCATATACACATATACTGTCATTGAGTCTTTCAAAGAAAATTGAATGGCATCTGTTGATCAAGTTTAGTTAGTGAAACTGATGCCCAATAAGTTTTAGAGATTTTACTGTCTCATTTCCCAAATAATAAAAAGAATTAAGGTAGACCACACATCATTTTAATTAAAATGTCAATTATATTTTTCCAAAATAGCAAGAATTGACAAAATATTCAGGAGAAAATTATACACACACACACACACACACATATAAAATATAGATAATAGACTTTAAATTGGTTATTTAGAATGCACTGTATTTAAAGTTGTAAATTATTTTTTCTTACTTTTTTTTTTGTCTTTTTCAGCATGTAACATTTCTGAACCCTGAGACTTTACTGTAGAATAGTGGTCACCTAATTGAATGCAGTTTGCTCCGACATCACAAGTTCTCAATAATAGACAGATAAATCTATAGATCTGTATAGACACACAGATAGTCATTGCACATCACAATTATATTCATGACTACATCTATTTGTAGCTTCAGTAAATTTCCAAACTATTGATAGAGGATGGAATAGGTAGGATATAGGCATGTTGTGAGATGAATAAAAAGATATTGTATAATGGAGAAGAAAATGGAAAAGATATCAGTGGGTTTGCATGTAAACTATTGCCTAAGTGGCATGAGTTCAAGAGGAAATTAACATGATCTTGATAACCTCCTTAAACACCCAAACTTGCTCTCCTATTTGTCCTATTTGCTTTTAACTGGGCAATTAACAATGAAGTGACTTCTCTCTGTGGAAACACAAACATTCTTGGGAATGGAAATCAGTAATACCACTCATTTAAATTGTCCTTCCTTTCAATTGAGAAATTGAGATTAAGAATAATGGGGATAGAGACAGTGGACGGAAAAATAAAAAAAAAAAAAAGCAGATGGAACCAGGAGAATGAGAATGAAAAGATAATGATGACCACAGGGGTAAGACATGCTTATGTCATTTATGGATGCAAACCTATATTCTCTGTGGGTATCTAAAACTAAGTTTTTAACTAGGAATAAGGATTTTGCTAGTGATAATGATTTTCCAAAAGACAGAATAAGGCATGGAGAGAATGGTTCCATTGGGGTTCAGTTGATTCCCAATCACTGACATTTATTGACAAAGGCTAGGAGGGGACATTTGAATACTATTTGGGAAATCTTTACATGCTGACAGTTACTAGAGTTGAAGATCTTTTGGGGCCCTTTCAATATGTCCATTCTGAGTTCTTGGAAACTCTATAATATTGAGATATCAGATCCTGTTTGACTCAGTATTATTTTTTTTCCCATGACATTGGAACACACTGCAGAAGAGATCTCTCCTGTCATGCTACAGGGAAAAAAGTGGAGGTATTGACCACAAGCACAAGACTTTCGAACATACACTTGCAGTATCTGTTCTTGGTTTTGAGTTTTAAATTCCCTTAATGTGGTCTGGGTTTTTCAGAGTTCTTTATTTACTCTACTAAATAGAATCTGTCAGGTAGTATTTTATTTAATTACTTTCAGGTAATCGGTTCCCTCTTTCCTCCCTCCCTCCCCTGGTAATTTTAACCTGGGTAATTGGACTATAATATTATCTCAGAGTCCTTTGAATAACTCTATCTTTGTATGCTGGCTTGAATGTGGGATTGGCATGAATTCAGATAAGTAACACAGACTTTGCGATAACTTCTACCTCTATGCTTCATGTGAGTTTTGAACACGGCATGATGAAACCAAGAGCATCTTTTGTTCAGGTAAATTACCTTTTCCTTTATTCCCACTGACAAAATATATTCTAAATCTTGAAAACAGGTTTTTAAAATAGAGTTCTCTGTGTGTGTATGTGCATGAGTGAGTTTGTGTGTGTGTAAGAGAGAGAGAGCGAGAGAGAATCACAAAACTATTGCATTTTTATATGGAAAATGGGTTTTGAATCAGAAGGAAATTACGGAATTTTTTTATAAGACTAAATCTGTACTTCTAAAAGTATATGTTTGGCAGGTATATCTTTCCTGGGTGCATTTTCAGAGATGCGTATCTATAGTTGATACTCTGTAGATGCAGCTACTAAGATAAAAGGTAGAAATATAGGTAACAAATAGGAAATGGAGTCAAGACTAAATAAAACTCTGTCACTGAGGAATCTTAGGACTTAAGGACTCTTTTGACCTCTCTTGACCTTGTTTTCCTCTTTCATGAGATCGGAACAAAATGCATGCCATGCCTGCTGCACAGGATTATTCCGAAGCATAAATGATAGCAGGAAAAGAGGAATGTTTTGACAACTTCAACCCCAGTTCAAAAAATAAGGGGTTAGGGCCTCCCCAGTGGCACAGTGGTTGAGCGCTGAGCTGCCTGCAGCCTCTGCAATGCCGGTTCGATCCCTGGCCGCTGGGCGAGGGTCCCAGATGGCACGCAGACCTCTCCTTCAGCCCACTGCTCCCCTCAGCAGTGTACTTTGTCAGTATGCCTGCTCTGCTCTCTGCTCTGACTCTGGTGAATTCTCTCACCCTCCCGTGCTTCTGACTGTGCCCAGTGCTTGTATAAATAATCTTTAAAAAAAAATAAGGGGTTATATGAGAAAATAGCCCCCAAAACCTTTAAAATTTATTTTTGCAAGATGCATACTGCTGGGGCGAAAATTTATTTGGTGGCAAAAGGAAACATCTCAGAAATAAGTAGACAAAACTGCATGCTCATTAAAAACTGGTGGACCATGTTGATGGTAAGTGTAAATTAGTCAGAAGCAGATGTACAAAAATTAGATGAAATTGCACAAGGGTCTAAAAATTAGGAGCAAATTACTTGGCATCATTTCACTTCAGGAGGCTTGAAGCATTTGAAAAATAAACTGACATCTTGTTGATTTTCTTACTAAGTGTCTATAATAATGTCTCAAGTTTCCATAGCTGACATCAATGTAACAGTAAGTCAAACAGGTCTGAAATGGCTTCTAAATATGTGAAGAGATAATTGTAATAGAACTGCCATGGGAAATATTTTCCCTATTTTTTCCTAACACCTACACACTGAAAGAGCGTGTCTCTGGTCTATCACTAATATATCGCAATAGGTCAATATTTACAACCAATGGAACAAATACAAGCTGTAAGATAATATCATTAGTATGACAGAATCATCCCCTTGGATGTGATCCTTGCTCAGATTGGAACTTTGAGAAATGGTGCTCTTTTATATCAATTCAACCTTAAAAAATATACAACAAAATAAAATAAGTTACATGAGAGGGGTTTTGGTATGCTTTGAGTACTTAAGTTTCCTGACAATTAATTATCCTACTCCTAAAAATAGGTTTAAGAAAATTATCTCTATCTAGGTTATTGGAATTTTGAGTCATAGTCAAAAAATAAATTACTGAAAAAAAAAAGAGTATGCAAACATTTCTTCAAGTGTCTGCAGTCTATAAATCCCTTAAGAGCCGGAATCTTACTTTATTTACCATTTTAATTCAAACATTAGTATAGCTAATACCACATAGGAAGAAAACTTCTCCCTGAATGAGTCTAAGAATAAATTACTGCAAAATTAATACCATGTAATTCATATAAATTAACGTATCACTGTCATAAACCAAACAAAATGTAGAATTAAATTTTTTGAAACTAAAATAAAAGTGAATACAGGTGACTAACAATCAAGAAGATATAAGTAGTAAGTGGGTTACTATTACAATCTTTGATGACTGGATCAAGAAGATGTGGTACATATACACCATGGAATATTACTCAGCATTCAAAAAAGATAAACACATGCAATTTGCAGCAATATGGATGGCGCTGGAAGGGATCATGCTCAGCGAAATAAGCCAGAAAGAAAAAGAAAAATACCGGATGGTCTCACTCATAGCAGGAATCTAGACAACTTATATAAGGGACCAGGAAAATGAATAACTATAAGAAAGTGAAAATCAAAATCAACAAACAACTATGAGCCAGAGACACTCTATGGGTGGTGGGGGGCGGGGAAGGGAGGGATTGGGGTCAAAATAAGGGGATTGCAATTTTATGGGGAATATAAAAATAAAAGTTATTAAAAAAAAACAAACTAATACAATCTTTGGACATTGTCAAAGTGGTGATGGATACCAGAAGCTAGAATGAAGCAGGATGCAATTATAAAAAGTTTGAAGATTCGGAGAAAGGAGTCACATGACCAAGCAGCCAGGACTCAGAGAGTTTATGAAATTATCGGATTAAGAATTTAAGGAAAGCTCCATTTTCAGTAGACTGAGGAACCTCCAGACAGCTTTCCATAGTGGCTGGACCAGTTTGCACTCCCACCAGCAATTTAGGACAGTTCCTTTTCACCACATCCTCGCCAAGATGTGTTGTTTCATGTTTTATTGATATGTGCCATTCTTACTGGTGTAAGGTGGTATCTCAATGTGGTTTTAATTTGCATTTCCCTGATTATAAGGGATGCCAAACATTTTTTTCATATGTCTGTTGGCCATCTGCTTTTCCTCTTTAGAGAAAATGCCATTCGCAGCAATGTGGATGGAACTAGAAGGAATTATGCTCAGTAAAATAAGCCAGAAGGAAAAAGAAAAATGTCGGATGGTTTCACTTATAGCAGGAATATAGGGGAACCAAATAAGACATCAGTGTAAAAAATAATAACAGTACAAAGCACAACAAAGCAAAACCAGACAATTATAAATCAGAGACATCCTGCAGGGGAGGAGGAGGGAGAGAGATTAGAGGGAGGGAGGGAGAAGCACAAGGTCTGAGGCGATGGTACATGGGTGCATTGGGGAAGGAAACTATGAGGACTACACCTGAGGGGGTGGGGCAAAGCAAATATTGTCTAAAAATGAACAATGATGTAAAATTAAAAAATATATATAAAAAGAATTTAAGGAAAGTAGGAAAGAGGATAAGGTAGGATTTACACAAGAATTCATTGATTTTCTGGTTACACTGCGATACCTGAAAATTACTTTATGGTGTAGTCACTTTTTGAGGAGTAAATATGATAAGACACATAGAAAAGAATGTTTACACATTAATTATGGATGATCCTCTTTGCCTGGCTATCTAGCTTTTTTGGTAGAATACGAGACTTAACACTATCATCATTTGCCCACTGTTTTTAAAGATATAATTTAATATGTCTGGCTCAGTCCTCTAAGAAGTCAATGTCAAAAGGGATTAGATATATAAGAGATTAGAGGAAATGCCTGTGAAGGAACTACAAAAGGAAGAAGGAGGAAGCAGGGAAACATATCTGATCATAGAGCACTGTTTATACAATCAGAGGACTATGTCTGAATATTTGGACATGGTTTGACTATTTTTTCTATTACAACAAGCTTAAAGTTCCATACTTTTCTGTATCTTGCCATATATACATATATCTGTCTATACTACTAAAAGATGATAAAATTTGTGTATTGTGTTTGTCTTCCCTCTTCAAACTGGCAAGGGCATTGATGATCTTAATTGGGTTTCCTACCTAGGGAAAAATGTACATCAATAAAACTTGCCCATAGACATTATTTATGTATCTCTGGGGACAGAAGAATATAGACAATAACTCATTGTAGACACCTAGCATACTACCCTCTAATTACCATACTTCATAATTCAATATTTCCAATATTATATTAATAATATGTAGATCTGTAATGGGACTTTAAAATAGTCTAAGGTATGTGCTGATTTGTTTAGGAATATACCTATGGGATTTTGAAGAGACCAACTCTTAGGCTGACATCAAAAAATTCACAGATGTCTTTTGAAAATCAGTTCTTCATTTGCTTAATTACATAGTAAAGAAAATGAAGGCACTTTCCATATAGAGAAATTTTTATATTAAATATAAACTGAATTATATTTAGTTTAGGTGTTGGGATGCGGGGTTGAGGAGAAGGGTGAATAACACTCATTTAAGCAAAAATACTCTGATAGTTCTTTTTGCTACCCTTGCTTTTTTGCTTTTTTTCTTTAACAGTAAAAACAGAAAGCTAAACTAGTACCATCAATCATTTGCATTTTCACACTTACAATGATAAAGTATTTTCAGACTGCGCATGGGTAAAGTTTGTAGTTAGCAAAAGAAGAGCCCAGCCATACATTCTTGGCAATGTAGTAAACACATAAACACATTTATTGCTTTCCAAAAAGCTAGTCCTCCTAGCATAGCGTAGAATGGCAACCAGTCCAATCTAAAATACTGAATGGATCTGTGCTTATATCACAGCCCACCTTTTGCTATCTCTTTCTTATTTTAGTTTTCAATTTCTACTTTGGCAAGAAATTGAGCATCAAAAAGAGAAGGCAATAAACAAATGTAATAGGAGACTGAGAAAGTTATCAGAATAGAAATATGCTGAGAAGTTATGTGTTTGCTGAAGATCCACATTTGTGAGATCAACATAAATAGATATGACTTTAATTCTAATTTCACAACCTGAAAACATTATTGCATTGGTAGCAGCTACAGGTTAGCCACTTGATGTAATCACAAAATCCTTATTTTTCAAGGTAATTCCAATTTCAAATGAATGTGCATGTCAGTGATTTTTGCACGTATACTTCAAAGATCACAGGTCCTAAATTTTAAGGGAGAAAACATACACATAATATTATAGGTCAATTACATCTCAATAACAAATTGATAGCTATAGTCATATCAAAAATAGTTAATGAAAAAAATTATGGCCATGTCAGAGAAATAAATACACACTCTTACATGATTATACCTTTGTTGCTAGGTCTCAGTTAACTATAAATAGAAGACATTTCCACTTAATATAAAAGCCCATTAATCTTTTTGATATGTTATTACTTGGGGATATTTTGGGATGTATTGACTCAACATTAAGTATATTGATTCAACATTAAGTAGAGTGATACAATCATATATTGTGTCCAAAACGTTTATAACCCTGTCGCATAGTACACCTTGAAATTTAAGGCTGCATTATAAAAGGAGACATAATTCCTTTTTCCTATTTCTTCAGTAGATACACATTTTGTTTTTGTTCGCTAGATAGTATTTTTTTTTTAATTACAACATTAAGTAGACCATTCAGGTTGATTTAGGTTCTAAAATTCTAGTTTCAAGCTATGATATACTAGTTACCCTTATAGTAAGAACAGAAACTTTGATTTTGGAAACTGTGCTCACACTCTCCAGCAGTAGATTCATGTGAATATTCATTTGCTAACTATATGTTCAGACAAAATGGCAAGTTCACTTAGGCTTATGTGCTTAACTGCTTTTAGATTGAAAAGTGTTTGCCCACCATTTTGAAATTACTCTTATAATTCCATTGTGGAAAGTGTGAATTTAATATATATCCTAAATGATGACCCTGACATTTAAAAACATTGTCAGTAGTCAAAAGGTACCATTGCCCATGCTGAGAACAACCCTAATTATAAATGTGAAAATATTTGACCTAGATCAACATTGCATGTTCTAATACTGAGTAGTACAGTTCCCCAATGAAATGTCTGTTGTTACTCATTTGCATTTCCATTTTATCAGTAGCTTGATAAGGAAATCTGGGAATCATAGAAGAAAACCATAGCTATATTTCTTCTGGATGAAATAATTTTATGCTAGCCTGAATATGTAGAAATTATAGTGTCCTACAATCCAGTAGACATTTTTCCCTTCCACAAACAGGTCCCCTCCTTTTCTAAATATGTACAGTGAATGAACATGATCACAGGATACAATGGTTCAGAAGACAATGAGGCAACATCATGCCTGTGTGATAGGATGCTGGTGTTAGAAAGGAAATATGGACCTGGATTATTTATACTTCTATTACAGGATCAGCTCTGCTATTCTGTCAAAGAAAAAAAAAAAAACTGGTTCAAGAGATATTAATCTAAAGTGATTCAATCAAACCAGATGCTGGGCTCCGGATATCTGCCTTTTTACCTTCAATTTATCTTGGGGATAATTCCTGGTTTACAGGACCATTATTAAATTTCAGCTGCCAAAGTCAGCATGTTACTGCTGGAAACTTGATTTGTATCATGTGCCTGCTCTTTCAATCTGCTCTCCAGACTCATGGACAGCTGGGAGACTCTCAATGTAAAAACAGAATTATTTGCTTAACTATTCTGTATGCTAGTATTTATGAATGATTTCTTTTTTTTGAAATGGAACATTTATGCACTCTTCATTTTTTTTAAAGATTTATTTATTTATACAAGAATTGGGGTACAGTCAGAGGTGCAGGAGGGTGAGAGAATTCACCAGAGACAGAGCAGGGAGCAGAACAGGCAGACAGACCAAGGTCACTCTTAGAGGAGATGGGGGCAAGGCAGGAGAGGTCTGCCTCACCATGTGGGTATCTCCTGACTGGCCAGAAACAGAAACCAGGCTGCAGACAGCTTCATAGAGAGGTGCTCAACCCACTGTGCCATTAGGGGGGTCCCATATGAATGACTTCTTAAGTGAAATATAAAGAGTATAATTTAATCATTTTATAGGACTTGTGTCCATCATTTAAATTCAATTATTAAATCCTAGTTAAAGAATTGTTTTTTCAAATCAGTTAAAGAATTTTCAAATCAATGGAACAACTCCTTTCAAAATATCGAGGTCATAAGAAAATTGCAAATTTGAGAACCTATCAGAGACAAAAGGTACCTTAGGAGATAAGGTTTGCTGAATGAGATCTTAGAACAAAGAAGAAACATTAGTTAAATATAAAATTCTGAGTAATATATGGACTCCAATTAGCTATAGGGTATCAATATTTTTTCATTAATTGTGACAAAAGTTCCAGACAAATGTAAGGTATTCCTAATAAAAGAAACTGGTGTGGGAATCTGAGTGGGAACCTGTAGTTTCTCAATATTTCCAAATCAAACCATATTCTGAAATATAGTAAAATATTAGTAAAAATATAGTAAAATATATAGAGAAACAAGAAAGAATAGGGAAGGCGTAAACTTTTTTTCTATGTTTTATTTTGGGAGTAGGGATGACTTAGCTCATTCTGTAAAACTTTCTTTAAAGACAAAATGCTCTTTATACAGGAGTATTTTAAAAAATACTAATTATTGTATAACTATGTAATTCATTCAAAAGTGATTATAATACCTGCTATTCTGTTTCAACATCAACTACAAACAGCTAGATTTCTTAAACATTTCTGTCATATTTAAAAACACTCTCGGTGGCATGGCATGTTGAGCTCAGTGCTATGAAGCTGTCCACAGTCTCTGCAGCACTGGTTCGATTCCTGGCCAGCCAGGGAGATACCCACATGGCACGGTAGACCTTGCCTGTCTCACCCACTGCTCCCCTCAGCAGTGTTTTTGGTCCTTTTGCCTGTTCTGCTCTCCGCTTTGTCTCTGGTGAATTCTCTCACCCTCCTGTGCCTCTGGCCTGTACCCCAGTTCTTGTATAAATAAATCTTTTAAAAAATAAAAAACAAAAACCCTTCCTTTTTGTCATACTTAAAAACATCTCTTTTCATTATACTTTCCCTCTTTTTCACTTACCACTTCTCCACATTGTCAGTGTGTCTGCCCAGCATACTCTAGAATAGTTTGAATTGTTGCTTCTGATCTCAATTCACTGGTAACTCAATCCTGCCTTAAGACTTCCTGAGTATACACATAATTAGAACAAATATACTCGGAGGAAAGGACTCTCATTTGTAAGTGTGGATTTAAATCCAACTGATATTTTTGATGGTTCTCCTGAGGTTTCTCACAATGATTTCTATAATTAAAGTCCTCTAGTTATAACATTCAAATAGTGGAGATACTGATGATAGAAATATTTTAGGGGATTTATATATTTCTAAGTTACTATGTTTAAATACAGTTATATTAATTGCCAGCTCACAACCACAGAATTGTACAATGAAAAGAACAACATCGTAGTAATAAAAGAGGATAGAATATCTTCATTAAATAATTTATTCCACTTAGGATATTTTCTTTTCGTCTGAATTTATTTCCTACTTAACTTTTTAATAAGAAAATTACATTTATTTCATGGAACAATAGAGAGGGTAAAAGTAATATTAGCACTATTTCTTTTAATATTCCACCTTGGAAAATTAAAAGCTTGACAGTATTATGCCAGTTTCAATGGGATTTATAAATTTCCTTCTTGAATTATTAATTTGGGTTCATTGATTTAGGTTATATCTTTGTAATCTCACCGACTGCACTACTGTCTAATATTTAGAAGGAATTACTAATCATATAGGGGAATTGGTTAATTAAAGTTATCACCAAATTCCTTCAGTGAGAGAGAAAACCCCCTTCACAAGAAATGTTAAACTAAATTCAGAATTTAAATAACCATTCAGAATTGCTACTAACCACTGAGCATAAAAGGCAAATGACTTAGAGTAAATATTTTACAGTACCTTTCAACATTTTTTCACTGCTAATATATTAAGCACCAACACATGAATAAAAAGGCAGATATATTTTACAGTTTTTGTGAAGAAATTATAGAAATCATTCTTAAAGCTAGAATCTAAAAGGTACATTGGAACTTTATATCTAACATATCAAATATAGTCACTGATACTCATTCCACTGCTGCTCAGAATGGAATATACTCAATTGGCTCAATCCAGATGAATTCAAAATATTTCCATTAATATTTGGAATTACTGGAAAATTTTTAAGTATAATAATTTTAGGGAAGAGATTATTAACCCAAATGACTTGCATGTGTCCAGACACTGAATATGTTAACCTTCTACTTCACATTTAGATCTCTATTTGAAAGTGAATTAATATTCTAGATTTGAAGACATTTTGGGTTTTTTTTTTTTAATGATACTGTATGTATATAACATATATAAACATCCGCACAAAGGTATTTCATCTCTATGTACAACTTTTTCATTATAGATTATTTTAAATATCACATTCAGGAATAATCACTTTTGTAATGATTTATTTTAGATGAAATAATCAAAGTTATAATACTGCCTAGATAAATCATCTAATCATCTTCACAGTTGATGCCAGTGAATAAGGAGTTCCCAGTATCTCATTATGCTAAATTTATGTAAATAGTTCTCCAATCTAAATCTGATTTGCTCTTAGGACTCACCATCTACTTATCACAAAGTTCCCATTCATAAATCAGCTACAAGAGTGATTGGATTAACTCTTTGCTACTAACCACTGAGCAACTGCTAAGATCACAAACAATGGCTCCATTTGGTCACCTTACCAATCAAAGTACTAGACTACATCTGTTCATATCTTCACAAATGCCATATGGGAAAAGTGATTTCTACCCAATCTTTATATAACATTCATTTGGAATCACATTGTTCAAAATAAATATCATTTAATTAGTTGACTCTTGCAGATGCCTTGATTGCCTATTTATCAAGTGTGTTTCATCTGTTTGTTCTGTTACTAAGTTAAAGACATATGTTTTGATGAATACATGTTTTTGTTATAACAGCTATTCCCCAATATAATTTTAAATGCTCTACTTCCCAGCACATTCTTAGAAATGTTTATGTGTGACTATCCTGTTTTTTTTTTTTTCATATATATTTGGTAGTGCTTTTAGTAAAAATATAGATTTTATGTTTAGAGGGGAGCTTGCATACTATATGACCCAACTACCTTAATTTAACTAAAATTTAATCATTTAAATTCAGAAAAGGTTTCAATTGTAGCAAAGGAAAATTAAGTTTCTTCATAAGTCTGTCTATTTGTTAAGTGAGTAGAGAGCAAAATGGGTGTTTATTTTAAAAAAAGATTATACTATTTGGGACAACACACCTAGATATTTGGGCCAGCATATCTAGATGTACATAGAAAGACTCTGGAGCCTAGATGAGGATCTTGATATAGTGACCTAGAACTGGGCAGTGATTAATGGTTATGATGTCCTCTGGCAATCAGTAATTCTAGGCAATTGGCTAAAGCAATGTATTTCCATCATACTAAATTTCATACTCGGAGTTTAAGAGCTAGAGCGATGTTTCTAAAACCTCAGTCACCTGGATGAATTTTATTTTTACATAAAGATTTTTTGAGGTACATTGGCTTACAATATGGTATATGATTCAGATGTATACAGATGAAATAATCTGTATACAGATGTGGCAACTCTTCAGATGTAGACTACTATAACTTATCCACCACTCCACCTAAGCACACATTGTCCTCCACTATAGTCCATTGGGCCCACTGCCTCTTTGATCACACCTTTCCTTTTCTAGTATCAACATTTTGTAGTCAGATTCCAAAGTTTTGTGTTTGTCCCTTTCTGTTTCATTATATTCCACTTGTGAGTGTCATTCACCATGGGCTCTATTTTGTTGCATAAATACCCCCAGTTTCATCCATGTTGTTTCAACAACAACAACAACACAAAGAAGAGCGCATCACTTTTTATAGCTGAGTAGTATTCTACTGTGGTTTCTGGTCTTTTTGATACAGGCCATTCTCTCATTTTCGTGTTTAACAAGAACTCTCCTGGCACAGAGAAAGGACTACGAATGGTGTGTAGTGCTCTGAGACTGCTTTCTGCCTTTTTTATGACTTTTCTCCTTGCAAACATAAGTTACCTAAGAAAATCCAACTATTTATAAGCTTTTGACTATAATAAATCTAATAATTGAATTCTGAGCAAATACACGATACCATCTATTCCTGCTGGTGCATCCCCAGCCCTGCAATAGCAGATATTTCTAGTTTATAAGCAATAATGCCACTCTTTTCTCATTCACAGAAAAAAAATTAAAACTGTATAATACTTTCTCAATCCAAAAATTATGTATCAAAGAGGTGTCAGGAATAACTCAGAAACTAGCAAGTATAATTAACTATAAATATATGAAACCCACAAGCTTATTTGTGGTGGTAACAGTCTTTGCAGTATGAATCAATCACATCTAACATATAGGGTAAGTCACAGTTTACATGTTCAAAATTAAATACAGTTTCATGTTGCTATATAAAAATGCATTTTTAAATAGCTTTCAAAAATCACACTCATGACTAATGAAAGAAAAAAAACTGAAGACATGTATTTCTCATATACATTTTCAGTTTTTATTTCTTCCTTTGCCATAGGGACGATGTTGGAAATCATTTGAGAACTAATTTATGGCAAATGTTGGCTGAGAATTTCTGAAAATGAGAGAGAATGGCAAGTGTATGTCACTCTAGCACACATAGAGGAATTGGACTGATATAAAAGTTGGAAAACTTTGTGCAACAGGAAAAAGAAAAGAAAGTGTGCATATGGATAATGGCAATTTTTGAGTATAGATGTGGCTCTGTGAAAGAGTTTCAGCACTGATGGGCTAAAAGTGATTGAACATATTGGTTATAAATTAAGGTTGTGGCATCAAACTACTTAAACTTAGACTTGGACCTTAATAGCTTTAGTTAATTGCCCTTCCACAGATTACATGTATATCTCAATTGACATATAAAATGGGAAAACAGTAGAGACTATGTAATTTTATTTTGGTAGACTGGAATCTCAGAACATAGTTGAATATTGGACATACACTGTACCCCTTGATTTCCTTCTTTTAAAATTGTCATAATAATTTCACTTAATTCTTTGGGTTATCATGAAGACAAATACCGCAATAAAAATATGTTGGCATTCAACACATGTAATTGTTTCATCATTTTATCTTAAATATTGAAATAAGCTGCTTTAGGGTTTTCTATATTTACTTAAACAGTTCTGGTTTATTATTTCCTTTGACATTTATGATTCATTTTTAAGACAGAATCTGAATCATGACAGTACTTTATTATTTCTTTTATAAAGTAGAACATTATTAATTTGAAATGTAAAGTAACCAGACTACTACCTCAACAGGTATTATGTGATTACAGAAAATAAATGAAAATAAAATTCAGAAGAGAGGAATCTTGATTTATGCTGGAAAGGTTTTAGAGGGCTTCAGACCAGAGAGGAAGATGGGGTGTAGCTAGGTTAACTGAGAAGAAAATAGGAAATTACAGATGAGAAAACCTATATGTGAAAGTCACAGTTAATTTGTTGTTTAGTCAGTATACCAGTTAGATGATTAAAAAAAAAAAAGGATTACTGTAAAGGAGGAAAAAAAAGGTGCAATTAGACAGTAATTTTTGAACTTGCTTGGAGTAGCCTTGAAAGTCAGGATATAGCAATAGATTTTTAAGAGTCAGTGATTAAAATAGGTATAAACAATTAAGGGCTTGACATGTGTCAGATACTGGGGTATACAGTTACTATGTATCATTTAGGCTTCTCAGAAACACTAATCATGAAACTAATATCCTGATTATTAATATCATATCAATAAGTGAGATTATTATGGTGACTTGGAAGTTACAAATGTACCATTAAAATTGGGTATAGCAAAGGAGACATACAGGCAAATGGTTAATGTGCCAATTAGCTTCTTTTAGAAACATACAAAGAACTATTATCCTGCTATCAGAAATCAGGGGAAAAAACATATCAAGACAACCTCAGCAGTCCAGTTTGGAGGAAAAAAAAAATGCCTGTAAGATGAAAAACAAATCCTGAGCACTGGCAGTAAAATATGACTGAAAGATTTTTAAGAAAAAATTAGTTATTATCTTAGATGTTATCATCTAGGTTAAAGAAGTTCTATAAATCTCATAGCACAGATTAGAAAAATGAATGCCTCAGACAGACTTGTAGATGGCTCAAAGAATTTTTTTCTAATGGACAAATTATAATTATTACATAGGATGTCCATATAAATTTTCAGAGAAAAATTCCACTGAGCTAAAATGAACAAAGACAGTTCTGCTTTTGGGACCCCAATTTTTCATAGGTAAAAAGCAGAGCAAGAAAAATACTAAACTGAAAACATAGACCATTTCTTCTGGAAAAGGAGGGTAACTCATAGGTGAGGTTCCAATTCAAAGGTGAGAAAAAGGAACTGTGGAGAGTAATAGGTTAGAACCCAGCTTCCCCACAGACTCTAATCAGGGAACACTTCCTGTCTCTGGAGTCAGCAGAGCTGGAATCCTATATTTGTTAGATTTCAGAATTGCCTTAGAACAGGATTAATATGCTCCATCTACAGCAAGTTTTCAAGTGGAGTCTCTATGGTGATTTCTGGTTCCTCGGTCAGCATTATGTATTATTTTAATTTGTGATAACTAACTTGTCTGTTTAGTTCACACATCTCTTTATTTTTTTTAAAGACTTATTTATCCATGCATACAAGAACTGAGGTACAGGCCAGAGGTGCAGGGGGTGAGAGGACCTACCAGAGAGAGAGTGGGGAACAGAACAGGCAGAATGACTGAAACACACTGCTGAGGGGAGCAGTGGGCAAAACAGGAGAGATCTGCTGTGCCATGTGGATAGCTCCCTGGCTGAGGATCTAACTCATGCTACAGAGGCTGCAGAAAGTCTCTGTATTAATAGCAGAAACATCTATGTCCATGTGCGTGATTAGATCAGGCCATAAAATTCCAGATTTTGAGCCTGATATGATAAAGGTATAAGGTTTCCTTGCAAGAGAATTAATTTTGTAATTGAGGAACATATGAATGATCAGATGGTAGACTGGAGGATTGCCTTTTAGATGCTTACTAACAATTCTTCCTCTTCCTTTATGCATATCTTCTCATAAGAGATAATGTATATTTTCCTTACTCTTTAATATAGTCTGATCTTTTGATTTCCTTTGGCAAATACAATGTGGCCAGTAATGATAGTTCTGTCTCCAGTCATTAAAAGACTTAGAACTTTGTATTAATGCTTTCAGAATTCAAAATATATAGAAATGAACAGAATCCATGTAGAGAAGAATGGAGATGCCCAAAATGAAGTAAGCATTTATAGGCAGACATATGGTGAGGCTTTCTTAGCTTTATAGTCTCCCTCCATTAGCTGATGCTGTCAAGTGATGACTTACTACAGCTTAGTGACATGGAGCCAAAGAACCACCAATTGAGCTCAGTGCATAAGAAAATCACTGTTATTTTAATTCATTTGGGGGAGTTAGTTTGGTAAGAAACAATAGATGACTGAAGTGGTTTATTAATAATTGATATAGACCCAATTGTTTTGCTTCTCTTGCAGTTGCTTATCTCATTTGTTGAATGTACCAAGACATTCCTAAAGCCTATGTTTTGGAGTTGTTTGTCTATATTTCCTTCTATGAATTTTATGGTTTCAGGTCTTATATCCATGTCTTTAATCCATTTGGAGTTAGTTTTTGTTTACGGCGTGAGATAGTGGTATAGTTTCATTCATTTTCATGTGGCTATCCAGTTTTCCCAGTATAACTTATTGAAAAGAATTTCCTGGGCCTTCCCTGGTGGCATAGGCGGGTGAGAACAGCACTGTGCAGCTGTCTCTGCAGCACCAGTTCCATCCCAGCCTCCTGGCGAGTCCCACATGGCGCAGCAGACCTCTCCTGTCTCGCCCGCTACTCCCCTCAGCAGTGTATTTCTTCAGTCAGTCTGTCTGTTCTGTTCCCAGCTCTGTCTCTGGTGAATCTTCTCACCCTCCTGCGCATCTGGCCTGTACCCGGTTTCTTGTACAAATAAATAAATAAATCTTTAAAAAAAAAAAGAATTTCCTGTTCAGTATACTCTTGTTTCTTTGTCACAAATTAACTTTTAATTGTGGATCTATTTCTGAACTCTCAATTCTATTCTATTGGGCTTTGTGTCTGTTTTTGTTCCAGTACCATACTGTTTTGATTTTTAAATTGCTGTAGTCAGTTTCAAGTCCTGCTATAGGATACCTCCACTCTTCCTCTTTGTCAGGGCTGCTTTGGCTACTCAGAGATTTTTGTGGTTCCATATGATTTTCAGTAATATTTGTTTTTTCCTTTGAAGAATACCTTTGAATCTTTAATAAGGATTACATTGAATCTATATATTGCTTTGTGTAGGATGGCCAATTTAGCAATATTAATTCTTATAATCCATGAATAAGGTTGTCTTTCCACTTCTTTGATTTCAATGTGAGAAGACACAATAGAATTTTAATTTTCTCAAGGACCAAATATGTCATTGCTATCATGACAAGAGGAACAAAAACATCAATCTTTTACTAAGCTTCATAGGTTCTGTTCTTAAATAAGAAGTATGTCCCTGCAAATAAAAGTATCACATGTCTTTCTGATTCTGTGACTAATCCTGGGATATCAATTAATGAACAGGAAAAAAATCAGTTTGTGAATAAAATTACCATTCTAATTTCAGTCAGAATAAGTGACAAAAAACTAATTTTATTAATATCATTGTGAGGAATCTGTTCTTGATTGGGCAGTAGGGATACAAATCCCATCTTCTGCCCCAAAATTTGATAATATTTGATTCTGTATGTCAGTTTGATAAGATTTTACTAAAACATGGGTTTATTTTTTTATTAATAAGCTCAAAAACTGTGTCTGCAATCAATAATACACATATCCCTAAGGCTGGAATTCATGACAGTAAATTGGATACTGGTGATTGATCTTTCATTTTCCAAATGCAAATGGTTATTAAATCTCTGGTGATATTCAAAAGAATATTTTAAGGAGTCATCTAATTTGTAGAAAGCAGTATCTTATATAAAATATAGAAGAGAATAGCAATTAATAGTACTGTTTTATCTTTGAGTTCTGTCCAAAAAAAACCCGGTACAATCATACTATATACATATACACATACATACTTGCATGTATATGTTTATATATACATGTACATATATATGTTTATGAGTGACAAAAATAACTATGACTTAGATGGGGATCTGTTTCTCTATCATGTACACTTTTGGTAGAGTGTCAAAGATTGGCATAACACTCTGCATTGTCAAGGACCTAGATTCCTTCTATCTTATTAACCTAATATGCATGGCCTCTATTCCTAAATTTACTATTTGATCTTCCTCTAATATCATACTCACAATTCAGCCAAGGTAAAGGAATAAAAGGCAAATGAATGAAATGTCTTTACTGTTTAAGGAGATGCCCTGCAATTTATACATGCCAATTATATCTTGTAGGATACAGTAACAAAATCACATCTAAGTGTGTTGAAGGTCAGGGAATAAAAAATTTATTCATGACATCCATTTTCTTGTTACTAAGTAAGACTGGAAATATATACTGGGAAATAATATTTTGAACTCAACTGAGTGTTTTAATGATTTGCTAAGTTAAATTTGTAATTTCTGCTTACATACTACATAAATACAGTCTTTTTGAAAATTCTAGCACTTTTATTTTTATCAAACTAAAGAGAAGTTGCATTCCTTACAACGTAATGGCTATAAATAAATGGTCAGTTTATATATTGTCTTTTAATAGCTTAGAGGGAGAAAAACAGAATAATTTGTTTTTGAAAAATGAGAGTTGAATATTAGATAGACTAGACTACTAAATCAAAATAGAATAGAAAGGCTGGAGACCCCTGGGTAGGCTTTTATTGATGCAAACATCTATAATGTGGAAGAAGCTCTTTGTGCAGTGGCTCAGATGGAAACCACACAGATATAGACACAGATTAAGAATAATCTATTGTTTCTAGAAATTTAACTTTGAATAAAAAATTAGAAATATGTAAGGATGGTGTCATGTGGTTTAGTTTGTTTGGTTTATTTCTCAGAAACTTCTCCTCTTGTAAAAAAGGTATTATTTGCAAAACACTTAAGAGAAAAGAAAGAACAAAATTAAAAAAGATATACTTGTCTACTAGATCATTCTAAATGGTCTGAAATACGTTTCAAATATCATGTCCAACTAGCCCTATTCACCTACTTTCTTTTAATAGGTCACTTTGGGATGATTTTATATTTCTTGCTGGACTTGGAATGCAAAACTCCCACATATTTTTTTTTTACTCTTCACATAACATTTTGTTACCATTCTACAATTTATGCAATGCCCAGTAATTTAAAGAACAGCTTTCATTCTACTTCTCCTCTCCTTTGCCCTTCATCAAGACATACATAATTTATGTTCCTTACACATCTCAAAGTAGCTATATATACCCTGCAGATTTTTGACCCTGGCATGATGCATATTGCAACTGACACACAAAGTTTTTGAACAAATTTCAAGGTCTCTAACTTACTTCTTTTACCATATCCATTTTCCTTGCTTTTCTATATGCCTCAAACTATTGACGCTTTCCTCAGTTATTTGTACCTCCCACCTTTCTCTTTTTGCTTGAGTATACTATCACTTAACAGTCACCATCAGAATATATTGCCCATGACTAACTTGAACTGGTGTCCATATTTTCCCTTACCATATTCAACAATCTGCAACTGCTAGACAATTCACAAGATAAAGTGGCCCATCTCAGATAGACCTTAATTTTGGTTGTCAGAAAAACAAACAAACAAACAAACAAGCCTAGGCTTAGAATTTTGAAGGAGCACATTTTTAGTTTGGAAAACCAATGGCTCAATATGTAGGTCTACATATTTAGTTGAGAAAGGAAGGGTCCCCAGACTGGGACAGAACAGAAATAAAGGACAATAATTTTTATCCTTGCAAGAATTTTTCTGTTCCTATGGGTTGATAAACAAGAGGTTAAAAATATCCTGACCCTACACCTGGACAGCTTCTTCCATCATTATTCCATGGCTGATTGTTTGTTTGTTGACTGCTATGGGTAAAATGGAGTTTAGATTCAGAAGAAACAATCATGACCTTGACCAGAACAATTCAACTGAAATTGTGGCCACACAGACTCCATGAAATGTTTCCTTGGAGATAATCATGAGCCCTGAACTGCAGCTTATTGGAGCTCACAAACAGTGACAATAAAGAAAAGTAGCCAAAACCACTTTCCTTGGTTTCTCAGTTAGTAAAGTTTAATTCCTTTTTGTGCAAACCCCAGCCCTAAAACCTATATAGAACCCTAGTCCCAGTACCTTCTTAAGTCTCTCTCTCTCATGCCCTTGAGCTTTTGTTTTCAACAAGATAAGCTCAACCAATATTTTAAAATAAAAATCAAGATTGGGCTGTGTTTCTGTTTTTTTTTTGTTTTTTTTTTTTTTTTTTGCAGTAACATGATGATTTGATTACTATTGCTTTGTAATATCGCTCAAAAATCAGGGGAAATAGGGGTCTCTCCGGTGGCGCAGCGGTTGGGCGCTGGGCTGCAAAGCTGCCCGCAGCCTCTGCAGCGCCGGTTCGATCCCCGCCACCGGGTAAGGGTCCCACATGGCGCGCAGACCTCTCCTGCTGCCCACTGCTCCCCTCAGCAGTGTACTTCGGTCCTTCTGCCTGCTCTGCTCCCTGTTCTGGCTCTGGTGAATTCTCTCACCCTCCTGCGCTTCTGACTGTACCCCGTGCTTGTATAAATAAATAAATCTTTAAAAAAAAAATCAGGGGAAATATACCTTCATATTTCTTTTTTTTTATTTATTTATACAAGCACTGGGTACAGTCAGAAGCGCGGGAGGGTGAAAGAATTCACCAGAGCCAGAGCTGGGAGCAGAGCAGGCAGAAGGACCGAAGTACACTGCTGAGGGGAGCAGCGGGCGGCAGGAGAGGTCTGCGCACCATGCGGAACCCTCCTCCGGTGGCCAGGGAGCAGCCGGGAATCAAACCGGCGCTACAAAGGCTGTGGGCAGCTTCGCAACCCAGCACTCAACCGTTGCGCCACCGGGGAGGCCCTACCTTCATATTTCTATGGCTATTCTTTAGCTTTGTTCAATACAAATTTTTGATTTGTTTGTTCTATTTCTTTGAAAAATACCATTGGGATTTTGATAAGCATTGCTTTCACCCTTCCATCAATTACTTTAGGTGATATGACCATTTTTAGCATTTGTTATTCTTCAAATGTATGATCAATAGAATCTCTGCCTTCTCGTATTCCTTTTAACAATTCCTATAGCTTTTTTTTTAAGATTTATTTTATTTATATTTGCATACAAGAACTGGGGTGTAAGCCACAAGTGTGGTGAGCAGATTCACCAGAATTGGGAGCAGAATAGGCAGATCTACTGAAATACACTGCTGAGGGGAACAGCGGGTGAGACTGGAAGTCTGCTGAGCCATGTGAGTAGCTCCCTGGCCAGGCATCATACTCATGCTGCAGTGGCTGCTGATAGCTTCACAATGCTGAGACATAACCTCTCCCATGACCAGGGAGGTCCCTTCTATAGTTTTCAATATGCTAATCTTTTACTGCCTCTGTTAAGTTTGCTCCAACGTATATATATATCAATTGGGACAATCTATTTCACATATGTGTTTATTGTCTCTTCTTAGCATAGTTTTTTTCTCCTTTTATAATTGGCTAGATCTTAGTTTTATTTTAACAGTTAACTCTAGTGCCATCTTTGGGAATCTTTCTTGACTTTACCCACCTACAAAAATCTGAATTAAGTGATTTTTCCCTTTCCTTTTCCCTTGCATCGGGACAGTTTTTAAGTACTTGTTGTTTTACCAACTTGGATAATAATCACACACACACACACACACACACACACACACACAATCCATGTTCTTCATTTCGCTGAGAGATCCTTGATTAAAAAGATCGCATAACTCATCTCTTACCACTGAAACCTATCCTAGCACCTTTTAGTGTTTTAGTGATAACATTAACAACAAACACTGATTCAATAATAAAACAAGTGACGACCTATTACATATCAGACACAATACAAGCACTGGTTATGCCAGACACGAGATGGATGTCCTCTCAGCATGTCAGATTAAGTAAAGACTTCAGAAGCAGGGCCTCCCTGGTGGTGCAAGGTGTTAAGCACCACTCTATGAAGCAAACCACAGCCTCTGCGGCACAAGTTTGATTCCCAGTCGGCCAGGGAGCAGACCTCTCCTGTCTCTCCCGCTGCTCCCCTCAGCAGTGTGTTTCAGTCAGTCTGCCTGTTCTGTTCCCCACTCTGTCTCTAGTGAATCCTTCTACCCCCATGTTTCTGCCCTGTACCCCAGCTCTTGTATGCATAAATAAATAAGTCTTTAAAAAAAAAGACTTCAGAAGCAATGACATGTACATATACCACCTACAGCAACAACATCACCAATATTTAAAGTCATCTTGAGTGGACTATTATAGTCAGGTGGTGTAACAGTAGTAAGTCTGTTGTTCTATTTTTTGTGCAACAGTTCGCTTTCATTTTAGTAACTCTTAACACACAAAAATGACCATGTACAAACTAAACTTCCGTAGTGAATCAATCATCCTAAACTCTTCATTAAATCCTGAAGCATAGATAATAAATCACTCAGGAAATATTTCCTCCTACATATAATACTTGGTAACTTACAAGAAAGAAAAGCCAATGGTAAAATTTTTATACTTCAAAAGTGGTTAATGACAAACAGAATAAATGTGACCTAAGCATTTGAAATTTTTAACTAAATAGTAATCTTAGGGAATTTCACAAGGAAGGGAGAAATCTGCCTGTCACTGTCAGCTCATCTTTATAAGAATCCGTCTGGGACTTGAAAGACATGTTTTCAAAGTTATTTTCTCCCTCTCATCTCTTGGATGATATTCATGACCCAAAGCAGTCTTGGAACCAGATGTTTATTCTGGGATCTTTGAAATTCCTCTATGAATTAATCAAGAGGATTTTTTTGAGCTTAACGCAATTTTAGAAACAGAGTTCTTTCAAAACTGAACTCTCTCCCTTTCTTTTCACCCTTTGTTATTCTCCCCTTTCTCAGAATTCTAGTTTGGACATTCAGATATTTGGAGTTTTATTACTTTTAAAACATCAATATTTACACATTATTTGTTGAGCACTTACTATTTACACCAGGTACCCTTTTAGGCACAGATACTGTATACCTGGAGCAAAATTCCTGCTCAGATGGGGCTTATATTATGACAAAGAAGTTTATCTGGCTGTCAAATGTGACATTTTTAAAGAATAAGTTACTGCTTATTATTTATGTTGTTTTAAAAAGGTAACTTTCATATACATAAAGACTGAGATGAAAAACAGAGACAAACAAGAAACAATGTGCACTGGGACAAGCATAATTTTTCTGTGATATACTTAAATTATCAAGAGTTTCACAAATCTTTTCATTTTACAATATGTATGAGAAATAACATACTAAAATGAAATGCTTGAAGTCAAACCTCAAGGGACAAATTGTATTAATGTTTAAATCACATGTTTACTTTTATACCTAAACATGGTATTATAGAAAATTTATGGTAAGAAATCCTTATGTTTCAATATAAATGATGTATAAACTGAACTTAAAATTTTTCTCTGCTTCTGTTTTTCAATTTGATTTATTCCACTTAATTCAGCAGGCAATTTTGGAAACTATCCTTGTTCATCATATTTCCAACTATTCAAAAAACATTATCATCCGACAAGAGGATGCAAAGCATTTATTGGGTACAACCATTATAATCATCCATAATGTCATCACAGTTCTTGAAATATAAAGTTAAAGAGAAATTTATTATGAGGAGATCATCACTTCTGCAGAGCATTGGTAGAGCATCCTCATAATAACTATTTTTGTCTTATATATTAGGTACGTATCTGATATTTGAGATCGTTCTGAAATAAATACTCTGCTACAAAAAAATACACGCATAATAGAAACAACAAATGTAATTTATATATAATAGCACATAGTCTTTAACGTTTTTTCTAAAAATTTCTGGAACCTGATATTGTTTGTTTAGGATAATGTACTGTTACTTAATTTACATGTAATTCATACTGTTCTAAGGTCACAACTCAGCTTTCCAGAATTGGCTTTCTTCCACAGCAGTTATCTGAATTGTTCATGCTGTATGCTGTATGCTTACACTGACTTTTAATGACACTTAGAATCACATTTTTTACTTAGGCTTAACAAGACCTTATATGATATGGTGTCTGCATATCTGTCAACCCTCATCTCCTGACACTTCTTCCACTTGCTTCTGAGTTCAGTCCATTGACCTTATAATACATAAAAAATTTAGGCCTGTCTTAACTTCTAACACTTACTACTTTCCCTGCCTGGAAACCTCCCCAAAAATCTAGGAGATTGTCAAGACTCAGGGATTACTCAGTGGATTTTTCTGGCTTCCCTATAGTGCCATTAAGCATATTTTACTTTGGAGAATTTGTTCCATTAGCATATTTTGACACTTATTCAGTGTTTAGACTATCTCAAATACATTAATAAAATCTACAAATCTGCACTGCTAGGTTTTTGTACCGTTATATGTTAATATGAAATCAAATAAAATTTACCTAGCCATGCACCCAAGAAGCTTGGATCAGAGACCAAAGTTAAAATTTGATATTGATGTGTCATCTGCTTTTAATATTGATTACTCTATGATTTTTAAAATGATTTATTGCACTGTTTTTTTTTGTAAATTGAGGCATAATTTACATAAAACATTATATTAGTTTTAAGTATAATACACAAAGATGTAATATTTTTTATTTATTGTGAAATGATCAGCAAAATGAGTCTGATTAGCATATGCTGCCATGCATAGTTAGAATTTTTTTTAAAGATTTATTTATTTATTTATACAAGCACTGGGTACAGTCAGAAGTACGGGAGGGTGAGAGAATTCACCGAGCCAGAGTGGGGAGCAGAGCAGGCAGAAGGACCGAAGTACACTGCTGAGGGGAGCAGCGGGCGGGAGGAGAGGTCTGCGCGCCATGTGGGACCCTCCTCCGGTAGTCGGGGAGCAGCCAGGGATCGAACCGGCGCTGCAGAGGCTGCGGGCAGCTTCGCAACCCAGCGCTCAACCGCTGCGCCACTGGGGAGGCCCCATAGTTAGAATTTTATTTATATTAGTTTTATTTATTTTTTAAAAATATTTTTTGAGGTAACATTGGTTTACAACACTATATATGATTTAGGGGAAAGGGTTAGACTTTTTTGATCTATGTCACTATAGCACCAACTACCAAACCACCCACAGTCCTATACAATAGGTCAGGGGGCCCCCTCCCCATTTTGTTCTTATCCCCACTCTCCTTTCCCCTCTAAAAAGCCTCAATTCCACAATCATATTTCTAGGGTTTTGTCAGTTACTTTGTTTTGTTCCTCTATAATCTACATGAGTGAAATCTTAGGGTATTTATGTTTCACATACTTTTTTTTTTAATTTTTTTCCTTTTTTTTTATATTCCCCATACAATTGCAACCCCCTTATTTTGACCCCAAGCCCTCCTTTCCCCCACCCCCCACATAGAGTGTCTCTGGTTCATAGTTGATTGTTGATTTTGAATTTTTCTTTCTTATAGTTATTCTTTTTCCTGGTCCCTTATTTAAGTTTTCTAGATTCCCGCTATGAGTGAGACCATCCGGTATTTTTCTTTTTCTTTCTGGCTTATTTCACTGAGCACGATCCCTTCCAGCTCCATCCATGTTGCTGCAAATTGCATGTGTTTATCTTTTTTGATTGCTGATTAATATTCCATGGTGTATATATACCACATCTTCTTGTTTCTCATTCTGATTTATTTCACTTAGCCTAATCCCCTTCCAGCTCCATCTATGCTGTCACAAATGGCAAGATTTCATCTCTTTTTTAAAATAGCTTAGTTGAATTCCATCTTGTATCTATACCAGATCTTATTAATCCATTCCTATGACCAAGGCAATCTGTTTGCAAAACTTGACTATTTATACATTTTTTTTTAACTGAAAAGATATTAGGAGAGACTGCACTTTTTCAATCTATTTCTGGTTTCTTATTTTTTTGCTATAGTCTACTTGCGAATCACCTTAAAATTTTGATTTAGGCTATTTCTGATTGACATAAAAAATAACAAATCAGATATGATGATATAACTAATAGTTTAGCCAGTTATTTTTTTGCCATTAATTTCATATTTTTACTAATATTTTTAAATACCAACCTGAGCACATGTATTATATGAACTGAATGATATTTGCTTTAGGACTGTCCCTGTTTTTTGACATAAAAGTAGAACAAAAGTATTCACACAAATGCTGCCTTCTTCCTTTTTACATAATCATTCTCGGTATAACAGCTTGGGCACTTCATTTCTTGAAAGGCACTGATTAGTAAATTAGATGGAGAATATAAATTATCTTACCAAGAAAATAATCAAAGAATTTCACTGAGCTGTTTGTAGTATGCTTTGTCTATTTTAAAACTTGAAGTTTACTGTGTCATTTTATATCATGTCAATGTAAAAATCTCTTAATCAAGAACATTTGATACCTTTTTTTATGTCAAGTTTGGTTTAGACCTAGGCAATGCTCAGATAAGACACTGGGAGACTGTTTTGCTGAAACAACTATAACAAAACTATTACACAAAGAAAACAAAGAATAAAATGAAAACTATTTTTAGAAGGGTTGGAATTTTAAAAATTCTTTGTAGTACACAAAATCTTTTCCCAAGATTACTAGATGTTTCTTAATATTCCTGTGTGTAGACACAAGTAGGATGAATACTTACATTAAAGGTAAACAATTTAAACTACACTATCATAATAGAATTTACTAAATTGTGAAGCTCAAATTTCTCATGTGAGCACATTTCTATTTTTTTTTTTTTGGTAAAATGAAACAAAAAGAACATTGTAAGAAAAGATGTTTGAGACGATGAGACAGGAAAGTACATACAGATTGTGAGACTGTTGAATCTGAAATGTCCCAGGGTATCTAAATGGAGTTATCAAGGATATGTGCTGGATTTTGTTTTGACTTTTAACCTGGAAGGGACTTGATATGAGTAAATTCTAATGGAGATGAAAATAATTTTGAGAATCAATATATAAAATACATAAGAAATATAGAGATGAGTCTAGGACTTACAGACTGAAGTTTGGCTCTGTCTAGTGCAGATGATGAGGACTTCACAAAGGATGGGTTATTGAAGTTGAGTTCTGAAAGATAAAATACAAGTTCAGAAAACAGGGTGGCAAGGGCAGAACCATTGTAGTAAAAACAATTAGTATAACAAATATTTATTAAGTCAATACTGTGTGCGAGTCATAATTCTAACTCATTAGACTCTCACAATGATTCAATTTGGATGTTTTCTGGAGACAAAAACTGAAGCACAGTTAACAAGCTGAGAAGTTAATAAAATTAATAAACTGAGACTTTAACACTTGTGCCACCAGGGAGGCCCCCAGGTATAGTTTTCAGTGTATAATGCAAATAAGTTATTTCTAGAAGGTTACTGTGTATATTGTTAATTGATTAAAATTTGCTTGATAGACTGTGAAGTAATAAACATAAATGTTTCATTGTTAATAGTAGGAATTTTAAAGTATATTAATGAAGCTAGATCTATCCAGTTTCTCAACAATTAGCACAAAACATCTACTTTTGCATATAGACATTTTGCAGTGATTAATTTTAGCCAGAGAACAATTTCAATTTTACTGTCAACAATGCATTCTTTATCTATATCAAAGTATAATTGGTATAGTCATGACTAGGTCACAAGCTGACTTAAGTTCAGGTGTAAAATGCCTATGACAAGCAAATAGCTTTCCAGCACTACTTAGTGTAGATGAAGTTGCACCAAAAGTCCTTGTAGGGTCCAAAATTAAATGATTCTAGCAATTGAACTGATCAGTTCTGGAGTTTATCATCTTCAAATAGCTGCTGTTTTTAAATACGCCTGTAATATACATGACCTTCCCCATTAATGACATTCAGACTTCTACACACTTGAAAAGGTCCAAGTAATCGGGTATAGATGGTCTTTAAGTGCAGTCACTGTGCTCATAATTCTCAACCACTGACCTCCCAGGTTGCATAATATGTATGCATAATATGTCTGCACATATTATTTTAGTAGGGTTTCAGCCAAGGTGTCACTTTACTGGAAATGACTGGCGAGTGAGACAAAGTAGAGACATGGCTCTGCTCACCAAAATTACTACAGATCACAATTAGATGCTATTATAATACTTTATAATATTATAAAGTGTGCCTTTTGATGGGCATGCGTGCCAGTAGCCAATTTGAAGTGTATAAAGGTAAAATATATTCCTTTTTTAAAATCCGGTCTTCCTGGTAGAACAAGGGGTTAAGACACAACCTATAAATAAGGCAGAAAGAAAAAGAAAAATAACAGATGGTCTCACTCATAGCAGGAATTTAGAAAACCTAAATAAGGGACCAGGAAAAAGACTAATTGATACAAAGTAAAATTCAAATCAACAAGCAACTATAAACCAGAGACAAACTACGGGAGGTGGGGGTAGAGGAAGGATTAGGGTTAAAATAAAGGGGGGTACAATTGTATGGGAAATATAACCAAAATAAAATGCATACATTGTGCAAAAATGAAAAAAATGATGTAAGAATTATATAAAATAAAAAAAAAAAGAATAAAGTGACCCACACACACAAAAAAAGATGCAACCTATGAAGCTATCCGCAGCCACTGCAGTATGAGTTTGATCTCCAGCCAGGGAGCTACCCACATGGTGTAGCAAACCTCTCCTGACTTGCCTACTGCTCCCCTCAGCAGTGTATTTCAGTCTTCCTGTTCTTTTTCCCACTCTGCATCTGGTGAATCCCCTCACCCCCCACATCTCTGGCCTGTACCCAAGTTCTTGCATGCGTAAATAAATAAGTCTTAAAAAAAATATGCCTTTTTCTAAAGAATTCTCAATTGTTTAGGGAAAATATGTTACTTTGAATTATTTCTTGAATCTCCTTAATCTAAGGTGGAAGGGATGATACAAATTAGTCAGATCTGATTTTCTATGAGGACATATATAACATAGCCAACATGTTACTTCTAGGGATAAGGAAGGTTTAGTGTACAGAAAGTTTTTTTTTTTTTTTTTAATACCACTGCCTGTCATTGAGATAAATGATTTTTTTTTTTTAAGATTTATTTATTTGATTTATACCAGCACTGGGTACAGTCAGAAGCTCGAGAGGGTGAGAGAATTCACCAGAGCCAGAGCGGGGAACAGAACAGGCAGACTGATGAAGTAAACTGCTGAGGGGAGCAGCGGGCGGCAGGAGAGGTCTGCGCGCCATATCGGACCCTCGCCCAGCGGCCAGGGATCGAATCGGTGCTGCAGAGGCTGCGGGCAGCTTCGCAACTCAGCACTCTGCTGCGCCACCCGGGAGGCCCAACTGTTTGTTTCTTAATAGCACCTATTTCTTACTAATTTATCCTTAGCTTGACCAAGGTTTTTACAAATATTTCAGTGTGAATGATATTAATTCATAATGTTTTACAATTATTTCAGTGTAAATGATAGTGACTAATAATGTTTCCAATGTGATGGCAAATTTTTGAATGTAGTGACTGAATTTAAGTGGGCAAGTCCGTAAGGTTTGATCCATTCCTTCAGAATGGAAACAATAAATTTTTTCATAGTTGTTTGATATAATTTTAAGACTCCTTTTATCAATTAGGGCCTTCCATGAAGTGAACATCATGTCAAATTTAAAATAGAAAATTTATTGGTGGTAATACCTATGACTAATAGTGGAGAGAACATAAGTGAACAGGAAAATACTTCAGTAAATAGTATAAACCTGACAGCTGTGAATCAAATCACAGAGGAAGGAAACAAATTAGGACTATTCTCACAGTGCAGCTCAGAGAAATTTTGAGTCACCCCAATGGGGCCTCTAACTTAAACAGTGCCCACAGAGGAGTGTTACTTGGGGCAGAAATGGGCAAAATTTACCATAATCCCATGCATACCTTTGATAGACAGAACAATGATACCCCAAATATAGTCACACCACAATTCCCCAATCCATGAAAATGTCATATTATATAACAAAGTTGCAGACGGACTTAAGTTCCTAATTAACAACCTTTAAAAAAGGGAGATGATCCAGGATTATTCAGGTGTTGAAAATGAAATCACTACTGTGCTTAAGAAGTGGAGACTCTGGAAGAAGGAAAAAAAAAAAAAAAAAACTTCTCTAAGTCTTGACTATTTCAATATTGTCCTCAGAGTGGAATTTAAAAATCCTACAGACTCTTGATCAGAATTAATTATGGAACTTTTAAATAGCAGATGTATATAAATTGCTTTTTCCAATCTCTCCTTGATTTTTCTTTGTCTTCCTATAAGGATTTTCATGAACCTGAGCGCAATACTTCGGTGCTGTTTTCACTGGAAATTTCCTTTTCAATTCAGACTAATGCCTCTAAAAAGGAATACAATAAAAATCCTGAATCCCTGTTTGTTATCTCCAGTCCTATCCTTCTCACTTTCTTTCTTGTCCCATGTATAGGGAAGCAAAGAGAGCTCAAACACAGACTCCATTCTTGGCACCAGCCTGTATTTCAAACCATACCAACCTCAACCAGGTGGGCAATAAGATATCTTCCACTGTCCCATCCCTTAATATCAATAAATATTAAAGCCACAGTTTGTTCCTATTGCTTGGGCCATTTAGGACCAATGTGAATGTCTGTATTGCTCAACTAAATGCAAGATTATACGTAAGGAATCACCTTTTTCATATCCTTTGAATGCCTGTAGCATCAATAATCTTTCATCTGAACCAATTCTGGTTGGGAATTTGAGCCCCCTCATCTGCAGGGTGACAATATAATATGCAAATACACTGACTTCATACAAAAATGTCCAAACTCTGCAATCCACCTCCTTTAAACTTTCTCCAGTTATCCTGAGATCGCTTAGAGGAAAAATAAATAAATAAAGCAGAAACAATACTGTTAATTTCATCAGCAGTTATTTTGGGGCTTGGTTATTAAACTGGAAAAGCCACCTTTTCTGTGATTCTCCAAATTATAGACAATGGATTATAAAAGTTTTTATAACATTTTATAAGATTATAAAAGTTGTCAACAGGAGAAATCTCAGGTTTGTTGTGCTTCATAAGCAAGCACGGGGGTTTGTGCTTTAAAGTTCATCCATTAATGAAACTTCCCCTTCAACCTATTTATTTAAAAGAACACTAAATAGGACTTGGAATAATAAAAGCACTGTGAAAAATTACAAAAATGAATAGGTTAGTTTCTGCTTTCTATACTGTGAGGAAGAAATCATGTAACACCATCCTGCTCCATTAGTGGGCAGACTGGCTCAGTTGTATAGAACTCACAGTCACTTTTGGTTTTTTTGTAAGGTAATAAAATAACTTCTTTATTTTTTTTAACATTTATCATTTTTAAAATTTTTTTAGACAGTATTTGCTTTTCCCCACCCCCTCAGATTGAGTCCCCATAGAATTTCCTTCCCCAAGGCACCTGTGCTTCATCACCACAGTCCTCTGTGCTCCTCCTTCCCTCTCTCTGACCCCTCTCCCTCCTCCTTCCCTGTAGTATGTCTCTGGTTTATAATTGTCTGTTTTTGCTTTGTTGTGTTGTGTACTGTTTTTTTTTTTTTTTTTAATTTGGTTCCCCTATATTTCTGTTATAAGTGAAACCATCCAATATTTTTCTTTTTTCCTTCTGGCTTATTTCACTGAGGATAATTCCTTCTAGCTCCATCCATGTTTCTGCGAATGGCATGAGTTTGTCTTTTTTGATTGCTGGGAAAACTGGACCTCCATACGTAAGAAAATGAAACTAGACCACTACCTCTCACCGTGCACAAAAATCAACTCAAAATGGATAAAAGAACTAGACATAAGATCTGAAACCATAAAATACATAGAAGAAAATATAGGTAAAACACTACAAGACATACATCTCAGAAACATCTTTAAGGACTCATCACCCTAAGCTGTGGTAGTGAAGGCAAATATAAACCCCTGGGATTACATCAAACTGAAAAGCTTCTGTACAGCCAAAGTGACATTAGCCAAAACAGAGAGATACCCCACTGACTGGGAAATAAATCTTTGCACTCAATTCAACTGATAAGGGACTGATCACAAAGATATACAAAGAACTCATGCAGCTCAACAAAAACAAAATAAACAATCCAGTCAAGAATTGGGCAGAATAACGCAAAAGACATTTCTCCTAAGAGCAAATGCAAATGGCCAACAGGCGTATGAAAAAATGTTCAACATCCCTTATCATCAGGGAAATGCAAATCAAAACCACACTGAGATGCCACCTTACACCATTAAGAATGGCACATATCAAAAAAAAACAAGCAACAACAAATGTTGGCGAGGATGCGGTGAAAAGGAACTCAACTACATTGCTGGTGGGAGTGCAAACTGGTCCAACCATTTGTGGAAAGCTTTCTGGAGGTTCCTCAGTCTACTAAAAACGGAGGTACCATATGATCTGGCAATTCCACTACTAGGGATCTGCCCAAAGGACACAAAAACAGTGATTCAAAAGAGCACCTGTACACCTATGTTTATTGCAGCACTATTCACAATAGGTAAAAACTGGAAACAACACAAATGCCCAAAAATAGATGACTAGATCAAAAAGATGTGGTATATATTCACAGAGTCACTTGGGTTTTAATATAATTCAATTTTTTACCAATAAAAAATGTAGATAATTTACTTAACCTTTTGAAACAGAGTAACACAAACCACTTATGTTGAGATTGATGCCATTTTTTTAAAAAAGTTTTTTTTTCCTTTTTTTTCCACTTCTTTCTTCATCAGTAAGTAGATGGTAGACTATATTAAAGAATATGTGCAAATTTTTAAAGGTGTAGGTAATTTTGTACTCTTTCCAAAGTTGTGACATGAATAAAATACAACTCCATGTTTTAGTAGCACAATATAAATTGTGTAATTGTGTGGCTCACCAAATGTGTCAATGTAGTTTCATCAATTATAACATAACATAACCTCTTTCATATGGGAGGTTGATAATGGAGGATAATGAGGGGGCATGAGTACATGAAAAATCAGAAATGTCTACACCTTTTGCTCAATTATTCTGTTATCCTACATTGCTTTAAAAATAAAGTTTATTAACATAGGAGTGCAGGTTTCCTTTCAAAATAGTGTTTGTGCTCTTTGGAAATGAGCAGCATAATTTATAATAGCCAAGGTACGAAAACAACATTAATGCCCCTGAATAGATAAGTGGATCAAGAAGATGTGCTACACATACACAATAGGATAATACTCAACTCTCCCCAAAGCAAAGAAAGTGAAGGTAAAGATAAACAGGTGGGATTACATTAAACTGAAAAGCTTCTGTACAGCAAAAGAGACAATAACCAAAACAGAGAGACACCCTACTGATTGAGAGAAAGTTTTTGAACTCCATATAACCAATAAGGGTCTGATCACAAGTATCTACAAAGAGCTCACATGACTCAACAAAAACAAACAATCTAGTCAAAAAATGGGCAGAAGAGCTACAAAGGTATAATCCCATAGAGGACATGCAAATGGCCAACAGGCATATGAAAAAAATGTTCAGCATCCTTTATAATTAGGGAAATGCAAATCAAAATCACAATGAGATACCACCTTACGCCAGTAAGAACAGCACATACTAAAAAACACAAGCAATAACAAATGTTGGCAAAGATGTGGTGAAAAGAAACTCTCCTGCATTGCTGGTGGGAGTGCAAACTGGTCCAACTACTAGGGAAAGCTGTGTACAGGTTCCTAAACTACTAAAAATGGAGCTACCATATGACCCAGTAATTCCACTCCTAGGAATCTACCCAAAGAACACATAAACACCAATTTAAAAGGATATCTACACCCCTGTTTATCATAATACTGCTAGAATCTCCCCATAATAGTGCCATTTGCCACACAATATCATAGGCACTTGACTACATCTTTCTGTTCTTCCCTGGGAAGTAAGTTTAATAATGAAAAATGTTGTGAAATAAATCCTTTGTAGAGAGTTTCTCTGTGGATGATATCAATAGGTTATTTCTTCTGTATGTTATGGGAAGCACTAAACCTCCATTTATTCATTCTTTGCTATAAAATCAGAGATGACACATCTTTGATTACACAGTTCCACTTGTGATTTCCATGTTCCCATGGAAGATATTCCTGTTTAATCATAGCACTCAGTCTAGGATTTCAGTATCTTCTATACAGAATTCTTTTCAGAATTCATCCAGGCAAGCTGTTCCAATTGTGTTTGACCAATCAGATGAAACCTGTTTGAGATATGTGCAAAATATGGTGAATAATTTTAACATGAGTTTAATTTCCTTTACCAACTGCTTTGGAAATGAAGTTTAAACTTTGCAAGTCAATCCAAAAGGAAGGAAAATGGACCTAATATTTTTAAAACAGAATATAGCCTATAAAAATCAAATTATTTCGATTAAACACAGATAAAGTCTTGCTGAAAACATAAGTCATCTCTTCTGTAAGTCAGCCAAATGCAGTCTAATATATTAAGTTCTCAAGTACTTACTCTTGACATTAAAGGTCAAGTTTGCCTTTTGCTTAGAAGCAAAAAGATACTTTTCTATAGTTCGATGGAGTTCACGGAGTATGATTCAAAGAAAAGTTGGCAGACTTATGAGCTAGACTTCTAGAATGCAGGCTTCAGAAAGCCTCGAAGGCCTCCCTAGTAGTGCAAGGGGTTAAGCCACCACACTATGAAGCAATCTGAAGACTCTGCAGCACAAGTTCAATCCCCAGCCAGCTAGGGAGCAACCAACATGGCGCAGCAGACCGCTCCTGTCTCATCCGCTGCTCCCCTCAGCAGTGTATTTCACTCAGTCTGCCTGTTCTGTTCCCCACTCTGTCTCTGGTGAATCCTCTCACTCCCCGCATCTCTGGCCTGTACCCCAGCTCTTGTATGCATAAATAAATAAATCTTAAAAAAACAAAAGCAAGCCTGGTTAGGCAGCCCCACCCACCTGCACCACCTTCAACTAACACCCTGGGGCACAGAAAGAAATTGCGAATAGCACAGTGAACACAATCTGTTCAGAGGATTTTATGTGCCTGCTGTGTGGGGATCAGTGGAAGCATCAGAGTGGAGCTGGCAGGATCTCTGGTGCTTGCTTCCCTGTGAGGTGGGATAGTATGGGTACTCTGGGCACGATGCCATAGCCCTATCTGCAGGGAGAAACTTGGACAGGTTCCTGAAAGTCGGGGAAACCACCCATCTCTCCCAACTGCAGAACCTCTGGAACTGCAACCAGCCAGTAAAGTCAGAAACCATAAGAGTTCAAGTGACACATATAGGTGCTAAACTCTTATTTGTGAAAGTCTGAGGCAAAGATAGAGGGATATGTCCCCTAAAGGAAAGCAAAGAGAGGTTGGGAATAACTTACCTTCCTGAAGTTTGGAGAAGCAAGAATTCTATATTTCTTAGTAGCTAGATGGAAATTTGAAATGATCATGGTCAAGTGGAATGTCTACCCCAAGGAAAAGCAAATTAACATTAGAACTGAATAGATAGGGCCTCCCCTGGTGGTGCAATGGTTGAGCGCTGGGCTGTGTGGCTGCCCGCAGCCACTGCAGTGCCGGTTGGCTCCCTGGCCACCACCACCGAGGGTTCCACCAAAAAAAAAAAAAAAAAAAGAACTGAATAGATATATATAGGGGGTGTATGTCAAGAGCCAAAGTCATGGAGGAATTGTTCAAACCCAATTAGAAATTGTAGTCCCAGACCAGAAAATGGTGCAGTGAGAAGGTATATTTCTATAATTTATTGGAATACTGTACCACATGATTGCTGGGCAAGCCAAGTTTCTCTGGCCTTTTCAAAAAAAACAGTGAAATTTTTTAAAACTAGTTCATATATATGCACCATTATCACATATATCCATGCATATATTTACATATTTAAATACTTGTATTTATTATACAATATATATATAGATTTAGCTATAATCATATGAAAATAGTTTTAGTGTCTTCTACTCTTAATTATACTAATTATTTATTAAGATTTGTACTTTAGAAATAACTTGTACTTTATCAGAAGTAGGAAAAGACCTTTTCCTTATATTGGATTATATTGAATCTATTCAACCCTTTGAAGCAATATATATTTTACCATTAAAATTATGATTTTTAAGGATTATATCATTTTAAAAAGCCATACTAGTTTTAAAATTTCATTTTATCAAGACACTCAAAGATGAATGAATGCATATTACATGAATCTAGATTTGCCTGATTTATAGAGAATATTGAATTCCCTTAAGCAAAGGGATTAAGAATTCAAAAGTGGATTAAAACTCAAAGAGGAAAGTAGATTTCTGTTATGATTTTTTGTAAAGTCATATTAGCAACAAGAAATTAAAATCATATGTAGGGCTTTGCACTGGTCCTCTTTGGGAAGCAGAAATTCAATACCTCTAGTCTTGTTAAAAGTTATTAACACTGGGCCTCCCCGGTGGCGCAGGGGTTGAGTGCTGGGTTGCGAAGTTGCCCGCAGCCTCTGCAGCACCGGTTCGATCCCCGGCTGCTCCCCGGCCACTGGAGGAGGGTCCCACATGGCGCACAGACATCTCCTGCCGCCCGCTGCTCCCCTCAGCAGTGTGCTTCGGTCCTTCTGCCTGCTCTGCTCCCCGCTCTAGCTCTGGTGAATTCTTTCACCCTCCCACGCTTCTGACTGTACCCAGTGCTTGTATAAATAATCTTAAAAAAAAAAGAAAAAAATCAAATTATCTTAAAAAAATAACTAGATGTCAAGGTGATACAATATTATTTAAAAGATAATAAAATAAAACTCACTTTTAAAAAATGTACAAGCAAAGATATTGGGAGCCAAGGAGATATTTTATTAAAAATAAATTAGAATAACTTTGCATTGTTACTGCATGACAAAATTTTATATAGCACACAGATAAACCCAATTATTACCTAAGAGAATTAAAATAATTTAAACAGTTTGTAAATATCTTCAAGATAAAAAGGGAATTTAAACAATCTAGCTCCTTATTATCTTGTATTCATACTTGTGAGCAGTGTAACATTCTGCTACTTTAATCTGAAATTATTTTGTAGTCTATAATGAATGATGATAATATCAATTTATTATAAAAATAGAATAAGAAATGTACAGTTTTCAGAACAGAGCATGACACACTGTAAAAGTTTAATTAACATGTTTTAATTAACTTAGTTTTATATTTATGTGAAATGACTTTTGTCACTGCAAAAGTAAGATTCTTTTTTTTCTTTAATTCTTTCCATCCAAGGTAGAAAGAATATTCACATGAGATAAAAATAAAAACACAAACAAGATTGGAAAGCAGGACTTTCTTTTATCAGGGGCTGACTTCCTCTTCCATGGCAGGACAATGAGGATAATCATACCTGAATTCCCTCCCTACTCCATGAAGTGCTGTGAAGTTCATTTCACAGATCACATAGTTAAGTATGTATTGATGTAAGCAATTAAGTTATACAGTGTTTCCCCACAAACATTCTAATTGCTAACTGGAATGATCATTTATTAATACTGGAAATTCACTAATCAATTCAGGAGAGTCCAAGTAAGTAGTAGTAACATTTTCAGTTAAAAAGCACCATGTATAATATTCTGGAAGTAAGGTTGGTCTGAAACACTACATGTATTTGGGGCTGAGGCTTGGTGAGGCAGGGGAAGGATATAATAAAAAGAGGCAGGAGGGTATCGATGCTTGGCTCTACCTTCAAAATAGTACTGGAATTCCTTTATGAAAGGGAAAAGGTCACCTAAGATGGAGTTTAAAATTTATACAAAAATATTTCCTTGAAGAACACAAGGCTATTTTCATAGTTTTTTACTTTGGACTTTGTATTCAAGAAATAGCACAATGGACTTTGACTAATGAAAACAAATATATATAGTATGAAATTAGAACATGATACATAGTTAGATGCATAGTTAGAACATGAGACACAGTTAATATGGCCATATGATAGTTAAGATAGTTGAAAGTATAGGCCATTTAATTAACAGTGACTCTTCTCTCTCAGATTAGCAAATGACAGAGATGAGGTTCTGTAAATTTCTGTAACACTTTCAAATTCAATGAGTTGATGCCTGCAGTAGAATAGCACCTTCCCTGACTTCCAGGTTATACACACCTTCTTGCATCATACAATTTATTCATAAATTCTAGAATTATAAATTTTATTATTGAGTTTGCACATGGAAAAAATCTAATAATTCCTTTTGAAAACTAACTTATTATGCATATTATGTAAATAGAATACCAGAAAATAATTCTAAAAGCTTAATTTTTTTTTTATACAGAGCTCCCTTTGTCTCCTCTCTATATCATGGCAACTGGTCCAACATTGATATAATTTGAAACAAAAAATACATATTAAATATTAAAAATGGATAGAATGCTTTATGTATGTTACTCATGAAAGTAATTTTTAACAACTATATGCAAGAAAAATGACGTACTTAAAAAACACTCACACTATGAGCCCTACACATTTCCTTGATTTTGCAACTTTTGTTCAATCAACTTCAGTGGAAAATATAGAGTAATTCATGGCAATGACAACAACCAAGATTCAAGAAAATTATGAAATTCTTTATCCAACAAAGTTATGTTCACAGAAGAATATTTGTGCCCATACCTATCTTGTAAAATTGTGTTTTCATAGTAAAAGCTCCCTAGACAGTAAGTTCTGGCAAACAATTGCTATGCTTTTTCACTGAAGCATAAATCACAAAATGTGCTCATTGCCCTAGATTACTGACGAGATGTGAAAACAACTTTCATATGGTTTTAGGTGTTCATAGAAACCAAAATACAGTATTTATGATTTATTAAAGTTTTAACTTTATAATATGTCCTTGTCATTTTATGTTTTATATTCATTAAACTCTATCAAAAATGATTGTTGTTTACCTAATCATAGGAAAGAGTGTGTTGATGGAAAATCAGGTAACTTGTAATTTGGAAAAGATGAAATGAGTCTAACAATTATCACTGAAATGGATGAATTAACTCCTTAAGCTGGTCCCATGAAACACTGGAAGGATTACAATTATTTTTGCTACTATTACAAATGAACAAGAAACATTCACATGTGGGATAATATTTTTATGACCTAAAATATACATGCATAAACTATCTCTAGAATTTAAAAAACGTGATAATATGTTTTCACAGGAGAAACAGTATATTACACAATTCCACCTCAGCTCAGTAGAAATAGTAAATCCTAAAGGTGACAGCTGACACCTGAACTTACTGTTTTCTACTTGTCTCCTTATTTAAGTTCCTACCCTTTCCTGTTCTTTTCAGTGTAGGGTGTGTATGTGGAGGGGGAAGGGGAGCATAGATATATTAATTACTCATAAGCTTCCAGCTTCTGTTTGGTTTAGTCAATGGAGAGAAACTTATTTACAGGAACCAGAGGAAGTAATGAGGTCAGGGTATTTATTCCCATGTCTTACCCCCATAAGATTTTCCTCAGGAAGCTGCATTTCTGTGGTCAAAGATAATAATTCCTCTCCCCGGAAATATAAGAATCATTATGTGGGAAACTATTCCATGCCTCATCTATAGGAGTGGTAAAAGTACCTTGCTGTTTTGGCCCTTATGGTTTGGTTTGTTTCCTTTCATACACCTTTGAAAGTAGCCTCTTCAATAAAAACATTTCATAAATTACGAAATTTGGTTGCGCAATCTGTTTTTGGCTTATTTCCAATTTTTTTGTTGTTTGCTTAAAACCAAATACTATTCACCTTTTGGGATTTCCCCAGATATTACTTCCTATATATCCTACCTCAATACAAGTGAAAATTTGAATGAAGGGCATCATCCCATATGCCTTCCTCTCTCTCAAATCATGCAACTTGTGTCTAAGTTGGTGGTTTATTGAAGGTGCCTTGGCAAATATGGGACCTTACCTTAAGAAGTCCTTTCCTTCTCCTTTGGAAATCAACTACTTTTTCTCCAACTCTCAGCTCGGAGATAACCTCTTTCATTAAAGTCTCAAAAGTAGTCTAGCAACCAACTTCAAATAATCATTCCCTATCCCTCCATATCTGTGTTCTTATGTTACTCTGATCACATTTTACTATGTTCTGTCTATGTATTAAGGCAGCCAAACCAGCAAGACAGCTCCTTGAAGGCAGAACTATGTCTTCTTACTCATTTATTTTTAGTCTCAGAGAACTACCACAAGACTTGATATAGAGCAAGTGTTCAACAATTTTTTTAATCAGATTACTGTAAATTAACATCAAGTTTGTTTTTTGCCAAATCTGGAGCTATCAAAATAGGCTAATTTCCTGGTAGAAGAGCTGGACATACTAATCAACATAGTTACATCACTAGCTCAGGTGCCTCCACTCAGAGTCATCCTTATCCAAGAATTTTGAGTCAGTTTTCTCCACTCTACACCACATTTTTCTACTACTCTCCCTTTCCCCTTTTCTCCCCAGAGTATCCCAGGTTCACAAAGCAGGAGCCTTTTGTTCAAGATTCCTCAAGCATTAGCAAAATGCTCCAGACTGCACTGCATGTTACCTGACCCGTGCCTGGAACAGTTCAACGGAGAAAATGCAAAAATGCAGAACTAGCACCTTTTTTCTTGCACTGTGGATGCTCTACAGTCCCCCAAAAAGCTGATAATATTAACTTTTATTCAAACAAGTTAGTCCCTACTAAAATGCAATATTACTTCTAAAACAATGCTGTGGGACAGTTTGAATCATATGGCCACAAACAGACCATTCAGTAATCTCTCCAGTCAGTAGTATGAAAATGCAAGTTTGTGAATAATTTAGAGATTTTCATGCCACGCCCTGAAATGCTATTATATTCCTTCATTTACCACATAGTTTAAAGGGAGATTTGGGGAATTTCAATTGAACAAAAATTAATTCGACAAATGAGAAAAAGTACTTGTTCTATGCCAGGTTTTAGCTACTTATTATAATACATATATGTTTAATTTATAGTATGGCTTTCCTCAATGTACAGAATGATTATCGTAGCAGAAGAACAAAACATTTTAAGTAAATAGAAATGTAGCAAGTTGGTTTTGCTTTGGACAGAATGAGGACATTTCAAGGAGGACACTTGAGAGTTTTTGAAAGCAGAAACTTCAGTGAGAATAATATTGTGGATACTAACAATATGATAATGAGATTTAAGCATATAATTTATGTCAATGAAGGGCTTTGGAGTCATCAAAACTAAGGTCTTACAAAGAAATGATAAATACAAATTTAGAAAGGTAGAGTATATCAAGATTATAAATGTTTTAACTACTATTTCAATGGATCAGGACTTTCTACAATAGATAATGCTGAACACCTTGTAGTTTTGGAGGAATGGAGGGTGATCAAAGGTATTTATGTTAGGAAAACTAACTCAGCAGTTTATATACATATAGCTTCAGTGAGGCATAGGCATATAGTGAGGGAATGAATCAGGATATTAGTTTAGGCTTTAGTGACTTACAAGTACTGTAACTTTCACGGTGAATATAAATAGTCCTCTGACTTTCTGCCCCTTCCTTTAATTTTATAACAAATATCCTATTATCTTCCCTGAAACCTAAAACCCATCACTCTTGATCAACACTCTGTTTTCTTCACTTGTAATGAAAGCAACCAGAAGAGACCTCCTTAGTTCTTCCCACATCTCCTGATTGACTTGTATCAGTTCAACAAGCTCTGCCTAGTCTCCTGCTCCAAACGGGGAATAATCAGTGCAACTGAAAAGCCAGTCCCTCCGATGATGCCCTAGTACCATTTCCTCATGCATGCTAAAGGGTATTTATTTCTTCTTCATCAACTTCATCCTTTTTATTTAGTCCTGCTCAATAACATGCAGAAAGTTCTGATTCCTTTTAAAGCAAAACAGAACAAAACACCTCCTCAAGCCTTACACTCCAATTTTTTTTCTTTCCTTTAACACTTCTCTCCCCAGAAGTTGTCTGTAGTTTACATTGTAGATAAAGAGATGGAAAATAGAGACATAGATTCTAATTTTGCTTCTTCCACTCTCCTTTTGTACCCATCCAAATCAAGCTGCTAGTCTAGGTGTTGACAGTTGTCTAGCATCCCAGAGTCCTCCCACTTGTTAATGAGTCATGATTTCTTAACCTGTTCTACAAAGAAATCATTCCCAGAGGAAATGATTCAAACTGTCCTTCTCCCTTGAAACATCCTTGCTTGCCTCCAAGGTAAAATCCTAGTGTTTATTATTTTCCACCTCACTCTAATGGCTAATTTTCATTCTCTTTTGCAATTTTTTTTCCCTTACCTTCTTAGATTTACATGAATGTAGTTTTCTGGGGCTAGCTTTTGAAAATAGTGCTGGATATTATCTCATACTTTAAAATGACAGCTATATTTCATAACTATTTGTCTATGTATCTATCATCATCGTCATCATCATCATCTACCTATTGTCTAAAGCAGAGACCCAAATATCCAAATGATTATTCATTACCTCAACTTCACTGCCTAGTAGTTCTGTTAAACTTAACCTCTGACACTGAACTCTTCATCTTCCTTTTACACCTATTTCACATTCAAATTCAAATTTACATAATAACACTTTCCTTCCCATTAAAGCCTGGGAATTATTTTCACTTCTCTTTCTCTTAACTGTCATTAAAAAAAAACAAAAACAGAAATTGTACTTTGTGTCATTAAAATATATTAAGAATATGGCTATTGAGTGTTTCTTCCCTCTACTGCTACCATTCTGTTCAAGCTACTATCATCTTCACCTATTTTATTACAATGACCTCTTACATCTTGATCTCCGTTGATTCACTTAGCTTATTTTTAACAGAACAGCTCAAGTGAGCCAGTTAAATTACAAATCAGAGTCATGTCAGCCCTCCATCTAAAACCTATTCATGTTTTACCATCTCATTTAAAAGTCAAAGTCCTAAGGGTTTATAGAACTTGGCTCCAATTAACCTCCAGACCACTTCTATTTCTCCACATGCTCATTCATTTTGAGTGACACACATGTCCTTGCTGTTACTCAAGCCTAACAGATATATTTCAAGTCAAATGTCTTGAAATTTCCTCAATAAAGCATTTTCCTCCTATCTGCTTGCATTGTTCCCACAGTTCTTTTAAACTTTATTCAAATGTCACTTTATTAAATATTTAAGCCATCCCTGAGCATTCTGGTCAATATTCTATCTCCTCTTTCCAAAACTATCACTATTTCTTGATTCATTATTATCCATAATATGTCATTGAATACACTGTACCTTACATGTAATTTATTTTTATGCTTTGCTAAACTCCCCTGATAACTTGCATTGTCATCATCTGAGATCCAATGAGATAAACAGAAACACAGCCACACCCAGATGTAGAGAATCAATATCTGCATTTCAACAAGATCCCTAGATGACTTTATGCACCTGAAGTTTGAAAAGTGCTACTCTAGAAACCTCATGAAAGATCAGATACTTAACTGTGTCTGTGTGTCTACCATATAGAAGATGCTCAATGAATGAATAGCCATTAAATGAATGAGTAAATGAATTTCAGCCTTAAAAATATCTTACAATTAAAAAAATCTTACAATTATTGAAATTTCATAATCATCTCTAGCAGGAGGTGAGTACTAAGTGAGGTAATTGCCTTAGGAAAATTAATGGATACTGAGTACTATTGCTTTTAATGTAACCTTTTCTCAGGTGGGCTGAAAGCATAATTCCAATGATCAAGTTTCAAATCAGCATCAAACCCTTTCAAAGTCACTCCCATATTATTTTTCTGTGAATATTTAAAATTGAAGAATGTATAAGCACTTGAACTGAAAAGTTATTAAAACATATTAGAGAAAAATAATAAGAGAAAAAATAATTTTATGTTCGAATCTCAGAGACAGCTAACCTGCAGAAGGAGAATTTTGATTTGAGTTTTAGGAGGCATTTATTACCTTACATGCTCAAGACCGAACCTAATTATCTCATAAATAACCAAGCATGAATACACAAGCAATGATAGTCTTCATCCTAAATTAGAGTAGCTCAAACAGATTAAACTGAAATGAAGAAATATACTCAGGGGTTGTATTCCAAAGGTGCAAGTGCTATACTTTTATTTCAATTAGCAAAGTTTACATTCATTATAAAATTTATTATCTTTACCAGTTTTGCTAACTGGAACCTGTGGATGATTTGCAAATTTTTTTTTGAATATTTGTTAAGTTCTTATGCTGGGTGGGTCTCAACTAATCAACTGAAAAGTTGATAGAACACAAAGACTAACTGTTCCCTAAGTAAGGAAGAATTCCTCCTGTTTGACAGCCTTCAAACTGAGATTGAATTTTTTTCCTGTTTGAACCCAAACATTAGCTCTTCCTGGGCCTGGAGTCTGTCAGTTTTCAGAATATAAATATAACTTTGGCTCTCCTGGCTCTTCTTGCTGACTAACCATGAAGATTTTTGAACCCATCAGTCTCCTTATTCAAGTATCACTGTTCTTAAAATAAATCCTCTTTTCTCTGTACCTAGATCAATCTATCCAAGAGAGAGAAAGAGAGAGAGAGAGAGAGAGAGAGAGAGAGAGAAAGAGATCTTATCTCTATAGAATACTGACTGAGACAAAAATCATGACAGAGACCAGGGATTTTGATTTTTAGGATCATTTTATTTGCTACCCTACCATTCTACAATACTTCATTCCCTCATTTCACACCAAGAAACTGTCAGGAATGACAGCTGCCCTGTCTACCATAAGGACCATTATGGCAGGTTGATGTTATAAAGTACCCCAGAGATTCTTACTCATTTTAGCAAACAGTCACATCAGAAAATGCATGTTCCCTAATTTTGAACCTTTCATGTTTTGAAACGAGTGTTCCTAGAGAGCCAATCAGGGATTGCCAATGTAATTGATAACCTATTAGAACACCTCCATTACTTCTAACACCTCCACACTAATAGAACAACCTTAGGTTAAATCTGTGCTGACCCATAATTTTTCAAAGTATTTTTCTACCTTATATCTCTGTTACCTTTTAGGACTTTAATTACACAGGTGCTAGATGGTTGATGTTTTAGACCAATTATAGATGCTCTCTTGTGGTTTTCACACAAATTTTTCTCTTGGTGTTTTGATTTTTTTTTCTTTGAACTTTCTTCTAGTGATTATTTTTTTGTCATCATTACTAAAGACATTCTTTTTTTCTCTCTCATACTTAGAATACCAGGAGAATAAAACTACTTGAAAGCTTTCACTAAAAAATAATAATGAATAGTCAGGAAATATCCACTTATAACAACTTTTAGGAAGAAAGTAATATTTAAAATCATTGTGTTATTATGGGAGGTTTTCTGACCTTGTATAGACTGATCTTGCAGGTTTCCATATTGATTATATATAATTACTTTTAGACTTTTTTTTTTATTTTCCCATGGGTTTCCATTCTTTAGGTACTGCAGTCAAGAGTTTTAACTATAATTTTTTTTTCTCCTGAGATATAACAGTCTTTGAATAGATAACCCAGTTATAGATTGTATTTTTCTATTAAAAAGCAAAATTTATTTTAAAATACCTATTACTGATTACTAATAATATAAATTCAATTTAATTTACTAATATTACAAATATACTTTAATCAATGTTAGAATAAATTAATCTATAATGCCTATGAAGTTAAATATTATATATTCTAAAAATACCTATAATGAATGCTAGTGCCTTAGGTTGTTGAGTGAATAATAGGGATTTTATAATCAAGTTTAAAAAGGCAAAATTATATATATTCCAAACCTCACCATAGTCTTCGGTGCCCTGAGCTGTCTTATTGTTTCATAGCTTATTGAAGGCTTTGAGAAATCTATAAGGAGGTGATTTGAGATAATTTAAATGAGATTTTCCTAACTGGCTTAACCATTGAAATGCCTTTTGATAGAATATCTGTTATTATCTTAGCAATATATTCTTTGAAAACATACTGATCAATTTGCGTTTGAGACCTGAAGCAACCCTATAACCTTGGAGCTCATTAGGAATGCATACCTTGGGTCCTCTCCTCCCCAGGTATCTTCTGTCAGAATCTGCATTTTAATAAGATGTACAGTTGAGAAGCACTACTGATTAACTATATGGCTTCCTAAAGATGAATTATTAGCAAGCAACCACTGCTGAAGTAAATCTTGTTTTCCATTGCTAAGGGCCATCCACTCAATTGGGTGGACTTTTAATCTAATCCAAAGCCTTTGGATTCCATCACTTTGGGTCTCATCTATGCAAGACAGCAATCTATACTTCAATCTTAAGCTATCTCTTATTTGTAGAAGAGAAAAAAAACTCAAGTTCTAAGTCTCTTACACCTCCAAAATCTACACATCTCAACTTTTCTTGTTGAGGTGAAATTTGAATTTTGGATTCTTGAATGACTTCACTTTAAAATTATTTCTTCATTTCTTATTGACTTTGTCTTCTTGGAAAATCAATGAAAAGAAACAGTGGTTTAAATTAATCCATTTCTCCAGTGAGGGTGGTGGTGAATACATTCAGCTTTTAGTCACAGATGGAAGAGATTGTCAGGCTAGTGCCCCATGTGAGCTGCTGCACTTGTTAACCTGATTGAAGATTCTTTGTGCAACATTCCCAAGGTACTGTTTGGATGATTTATATCCATGCATGCCTCATAACTTGAACTTTGATCTCTCAGAAATGTGATAAACCAGACATCTTCTAATAAACTTCTTTTAGACTTACACTAGTCAGTATAGAACCTTCTATTTGAAAATGGAAACCCTGACTGATATAGAAGCCAACATTTTGCATCCCTGCTTTTAAGGTCAGTAAAATTTCACTATATGTATAGAATGTTATGTAAATTAAATAACAATCTATAACAGTCCTAAGCATATAGTAGATGATGGATAGTTTATTATAGTTTATATTAACATTACCAGATTATGGCTTCTTCTCTTCATAAATGTTATTTTTAATAATGTTAATTTTTTCTGCCACATTATCAAGATGTATAATAGATTTGAAAACATTGTTGGTAAGATATTTTATCCCACAAATTATTATTATTTTCTCCATGATACCACCTTTATATTCTCAATAGCAAACTAAGGAGTCTGGTATTACAACAGACTGTGCAGATATTATCTCTGAAGTTCATTTCCTATTGTTGCCCTTGTGGTAGTTATCACAACCATGGAATTTCAGTGAATTGATGCATTTTCAGTGCCCAATTGGCCTATTTGCTTTTCAGGAAAGAACCAAATATTGTTCCCTTCAAATGTCTCTAAAGGTTTTTTATCACCTGCAAAATAGTTTATAAAGAACACATGTGAAACTACAGAGCATCTAAGCAGTATCTAGAATGAACTATCTAGCTGTTAAGATTCAGAATTTGAGATCAAAGAGTAGTAGTTTTGCTTCGGTACCTCTGAAGTTTCAGAACATAAGATTCATAGAAGCCATATTCTTTTGGTAGATATTCCTGATTGCATGCACAGGAAAGAAAAATGACAGTGCTGCACATACTCTGTATGCCATTTTAGATGTTCCCGCCACTATTTCCCATCTTTCTCTGAATTTATAGTGGGACTTTATGAGATATCACTTGCAATTCCTTGCACTTGCCTTGTATTTTAGTGAGAGGAAGACAATAGTGATTAGAAGGTGAAGCAAAGATAGGTAGGTATTTATGATCCTGTTCCTCTCTGAACTATGGGTTAGTAGTGGGTGAGTTCCTTTACCTAAAACCACAATTCCTGATGGTTGGTCTTCATCTCCAGCTAGATGTCCTCACAAGTGTCTGCTGACAGCTCCCTTCACTTCTACCTATCCTTTCATATTTAGGAGTGCTAATTGTTTACCATAACTATTAGTGATAGGGTGCTTCAACATCTCTCTTCAATTGTATAAAGTCATTTGTACTTTGTAAATAGTCTCTTTGTAAAGAAGTTACTTTTTGAGAATGCATCTGTTTTTTCTGATAGGATTCTAATTGATATAGTATCTGGCGCAAGGAATTGAATGCATGAAACATATCCTAAAAACAGGAATTTGAAATTGGGTTGACCACATACCTGATGAGATAATATGTATTTTTTCTAATAGATGAATTGAGTAATGAACAATTTCTGGCATCTGGTAACATCATGATTATTCACATGATAGAATGGTTGGGTAGAGGGCAAGTTACTGAAAAATGATTTGAGGTATGTGGTCATAATTATGATGATGATGACAGAGAAACGAATATAGGTTTCAGTTTCTAGCAAAATTAGAAAATATACACAAAGGAAAGGATAAAGTAAAAAAATACTGCTCAATTCAAAGCATAAGATTAAAAATAATTTTTTTACAACTCTAAAAGTTATTTAATTATAGGTACAGAATAAACATGATCTGTTAGTCCTAAGGTAAGTGTAAAAGATTTTGGACAGCAGAAATTTGCTCAAAACTATGAGATCACTGATAAAAAGTGAAACAACAGTGGATAGACGTCAGACTCAGAGAAATGAAATGGGTATTTGGGCAAAGGCAGACAAGGCTGAGAATTGTTGATTACAAAACTCCAAATCTTCTTTGCCAGAAAAGACATATTTCTGTTTACACTTAATTATCACTACATCCTTACTGAGGACTGGCCCCAGCGTATCTCAGAACAGAAATGGAAACCCTCATCTAATAGGGGCTAGACTAGCAATGGGAAAATAGGATTTTGTCTGTTTGATTATGTAGCATGCTGGAAAATGCCTGTGGGAATGTACTCCAACAGTGTTGGAACAAAGAAAAAAAAATCAAACAAGCAAGAAGGAAACTAAACCAAGCAATGTATGTTTGAATTTATCAACATGGATGCACTAGCCTGGGTTTTAATGAGTTGGTTCAAATACTTGGAGTTGCCTTCAAAGTCTTTACTCTTGCCTCATCCTACAGAAAGGAGCTGGCTTGATGGAACGATGGGATGACTGTCTACAATCTTTGTGATAATACCATTGGGAGAAAATACTGAAGAATAGAAATGTTATATGATGGAATGTGGGATATGCCTTAAATATTTAGAAAGTACATAGTCCAGCTCTCTCGCCGCTATACTACATATGTCCAGAAGTCATGAAATTGATACGAAATGGCTACTCACCTAGCAACTCACTTAAGAAATGCTGCTTCTTGTTGCTTTATGCCTGAGATCCATGAATTTGGAAGACCTAGTCATGTAAGCAGGAATACTTCCACCAGGATTTTTGGGAGATATTACATATGGATGTATATGGATTGGAAATTGAAATATAACTAGCGTTTACTTAAGGGAAGTTGCAAGATAAATACCTCTGTTATGCACAGAAGCGTGCCAAAGGCAGGAATCTGAGAAGACATGCAGAATAGAAGTATAATTAGAAGAATAGACCTGGAGTCAGAAAGTACAGGTGTATAAATTTGTATTGGCTTCATACTAGTCATGCAAACTTGCTCAAATTACTTATGTCTTTGTTAATGCAGTCAACTTTTCTGTAAAGTGGAAACAATGGTAGTATACACTTCCTGGGACCACAGTAAGTATTTAATAAGTCAAAATATGGAAAACATTTAGAAACAACCTGGTGCACACCACAAAGGTAAGCACACCACAAAGGTATCCAGATATCGTTGTATCTCGAGTAAGGAGGAGAGGTAGCAGGGGTTGCAGTCGTGAAAAAACATGAAACTCCCAAAGGGGACAATGCCTGCTTTATACAAAAAGAAACTAGAACACAAAGAAAGTACTGCTAATATTTAGGCAATCATTTATCTTTTTGATATACAGAATGCTTTCAGGGCCATTACAGATTACTATTTTATTAAAAGATAACACAATAAACTTTGTACCACAATTTCCTAAGTGAAAATCACTAAATAGCCCCAGAGTTGAAAACAGTCAGTTATAAATGCAATGCATGTCATCTCTCTACAGATGTTTGGCAATGAGAAAAAGAGCAGTTTTGTTCTGGCTCAAATCTGCTCAGATCTGCTCTAGTGGTTACAGGCTACTTTAGACAGATTTGAGCATTATTAAAAATGTTACACTAATTGAACATTCCAGATATCCTACCACTTACACATGCAGATTTCCAAATAAGGACCTCCATAGATAGGACTCAGCTTCATGAATAACACATTTTCATTTAAAAATGAATGCTTACTTAACATGTGGGATTCCAGTATGACCTAGAAATGTCCCTCTTTGTTTTAATTCTATTGCTATTAGGTATTACCTTTAAATCAGAGCAGTTACTATTTTATCCTTTACCATTTTATCTAATTCTCTTTTTTCATAATAACGTAAGTTAATTTTGTGAAAAATCCGACTCCCAGAATAATTGGAATTGGATTGAATATATTTAAATATTGCACCATCCAACTGATTATGTCAATAAAAGTCTCTAGAAAAAGTCATTAATTTACAATTTTTGAGAATATCACAAATGACAAGATATACATGCCATAGAAAATCCTATGAAATAAGTATAAATCCTTCTCAACTTATGATGGGTTATATCCCAATAAATCCATCAGAAGTTGAAGATATATGTTGAAAAAGCATTTAATACACCAGACCTACCAAATATAGTTTATTAGCCTAGTGTATTTAAACAGGTTCAGAACACTTAAGTTAACCTACTGTTAGGCAAAATCATCTAAATGAAAGCCTACTTTATTAGAGAGTATTGAGTATTTCATGTATTTTTTGATACTATACTGAAAGTGAAAAGCAATCTAGAGACATTCAATTAATTAGTCTCATGACTACATAACTAACTGGGAGCTGATGCTTGCTGTATCTGCCCAGAATCATGAATTAATATTTTAATGATCCTGATTGATCCAGATGTTAAATTTGTTGACACTGTAATGGCTTTTACTGGTTGAAAGATGGGGGGTATTGAGATAAACTTATCAATTAACAAGTAACCACTTGTTCAAAAAAACACTGAAAGAGTGCCTCACTGGTGGTGCAAGGGGTTGAGACACAACCTATGAAGCTGACGGCAGCCACTGCAGCACGAGTTTGATCCCTGGATGGGGAGCAACCCACATGGCGCAGCAGACCACTCCTGACTTGCCCGCTGCTCCCCTCAGCAGTGTATTTCAGTCATTCTGCCTGTTCTGTTTCCCGCTCTGTCTCTGGTGAATCCTCTCACCCTCTGCAACTCTGGCCTGTACCCCAGTTCTTGTGTGCATAAGTAAATCTTTAAAAAAAAAACAATGAAAGACATGGAAAAGGCAAGAAAGATAAAAATCTTCACTAAGAGCCCCCCACCTAAATTAAAACTAACAGGTGGTCCTGATACTATGACTCTGAAAAGAGGTATTAACATAGCTACTGAATTTTAATCAATTTGAGATGCTTATGGACTTCATGCCTATGGTAGTGAACCTTCTCTAGGTTTCAACTAGAATCACCAGGAACTTACTCTCTGAGAATTGGCTTTTCATCCCTACAGACGGATGACAAGAATTCTCTGGGCCAGGTCCTTCCTGTTCTATGCTGCCAATCTCCTGAGATTTGCCAAGAGGCTCTTAACTTTCCCTCTTTTTGCTGCCAAATGAATTGTATGTTTGCACTGTTGTAATGTGGATCCCAATAAGCTCATATTATGTGATTTTTGACTTGAATCTTCCCTACCTGTGGAAACTTGCCAATCTGTGGAAGTTAGCCCTTTAGAAATCTTGAGCCTGATAAAACAATAACATGATCAAAATACAAGGTATGGTTTCTACTGAATGTGTATGCCTTTCACATCATTGTAACGCTGACAAATTGTTAACGTGAGCCATCCCAAGTCAGAGACTATCTATATACAATTTAGCTGTAGTTTTTAAATACAGCATAGATTTGTTTCCTGAGATAGTTCTCAACTATTTTATAATTCAAAAATAGATATAAAGAAATGTAAACATTCAAGGTCAACATTCATAGTAACTTATGCTGACAGATATAACACTAGAAGGATAAAGGCAGTTATCGCAATTAGTGTCCTCCACATATTATATGATGTCACTTTCATTCATGATGACTCTACCTCAGAATGCATCAAAGCATGCTAGAAATGCCGTGGCTGGAATGCTTTGAACCACCCAGTTACAACTGCAGTAGTATCTAACCTGCTTATCTTCAGTGCTTAGTAGGTGTATGACTTATAATTGGACAATAAGCAAATCTCCTCATCTTCAATGTATGGGTACAGACCTACTTCCAGAGTTTGTTTTGCTCAGCTTGCTTCATTTCTTTCAGGAGTATGGAAATATTCTATATATAAAATTCTGTTTTCATTTAATCGTCCTTTTTTTGTTCTCTGTGCACATTACTATGCTTTCTAAGAATGCTTAAATTATATTAGGTAGATAAGTTAAAGACAGATGATGGATGGATGGATGGATGGATGGATGGATGGATGGATGGATGGATGGAAACAATAACTGGAACACAAACAAGATACAATAACTGGGACAAAATCGAATCTGAAATATATTTTATAGACCAAATAATACAGAGGGTTTTATGGGTTTTCACAAGGGAGGTGTGTTGTTACTTGGAAAATTTCCCATGATAGTAGTAGATAAGTGTTGCAGCTGAAGAGATGGGTATTGATTCATAAACCTTACCCATCACTAAGGAATTATTCCATTAAGTTCAGAGTCATCTGGCACTGTTGTCAGCACAAAGGGTATCCATCTACCCATGTCTGACTGTAACCTGAATCAGTTTCTGGACAATGTGGTAAACCCAAATGAATTCTTCATTGTTGATATAAAACAAAGGGCACAGGCGCTTGAACTGCACAGACAGAAAGATATTTTAGAAACATAAAAATGAAAGGATATTGTCATCATTCAAAAATGCAATTGTAGAGATATCAAAGCTTAAGAATAACTCAGCAAAATAAGATATTTTTGGCTGGAGCGGTAAGGAACTCTGTTTAGTTTTTCTCTTTTGTGCTAGCAGTTGAGACCTTTAGACCTGTTAAAGATATTACGAACCCTTCTGTAAATAAACTTACATTCTCCAGAGGGAAAGGATATAATTTCCTTTACATATAATGAGTATCTAAATAACTTATTTGAGAATGAGAATGACATGCTTGCAATTTATCATAAGACAAAGCTGCCATTTATTCTTATTCTTTATTCTCATTAAATGAGGCTTAATTTTCCTGTGATTTAGACTAGCTGCTTATGTCAGAGAGCATGTTCTCTTATGTTTTCCTTTGACAAGAAATTCACATCAGGGTTGTCAATAACTGGATTCTCCCCCCACCCCAATATAAATCCCTGTTTGCTAATTACAAACAACCAGACTGATTTTTTTTTCTCCCTGATATATAGATAGAAGTGATTCATCCCAATTAATATATCGACATCGGTTAAGAGTTGATAGATTTTGTTATCTCTCTGAGAAATCAATCTGGGCAAACCCCTCCATTGTGCTATTGATGGACATGTTAGGGAGAATTATCTCCTCTACTCTTTCTTGTTATCACATGTAACCTTTCACACACTTTTTGGCTCATTTCTTAACATTTGTTTGTGTTACTATTTATGGACAAGCCACTGTATCATTACTAACCTGATTGTTCCCTTGCATTTCCACAGAACACATCTATCATTATTGGTTGGGAGTTTATCCTAGGTGTGGAGATACAGCCTGCCTGACAGAATGATGAATCCTTTAATTTCTAAAATGAGGTTCATGTATTTGGCTAAGCAGCCTAATTTCCCCCTTTTTATTATTTTACAATGAGACCAAAAAAAGGAATTTTCCTTCGGAAATGTTTAAATCTCTTAGGTATTTTCTGATGATCTGATCAAGATCAGATTGAGAGATCAAATATTTTAAAATGCATTCTGTTCTCTTTCCATTCTTAATGAGTAATAGTAGTAGCTATTAAAGCAGAGATATTTAAGGTCCATTTTTAAAATCAGTCCTTGATCCAGTCATCTATTTTTGGGCATTTGGGTTGTTTCCATAGCTGAGCTAGTGTAAATAGTGCTGCTATAAACATATGGGTGCAGGTATCCTTTTGAATTAATGTTTCTGTGTCCTTTGGGTAAATACCTAGGAGTGGAATTGCTGGATCATATGTAAGCTCCATCTTTAGCAGGTTGAGGAATCTCCACACAGCTTTCCATAATGGTACCTATACACAATGGAATATTACTCAGCAATCAAAAAATAAACTCATGCAATTTGCAGCAACATGAATGGAGCTGGAAGGGATCATGCTCAGTGAAATAAGCCAGAAAGAAAAAGAAAAATACCAGATGGTCTCACTCATAGCAGGAATCTAGAAAACTTAAATAAGGGACCAGGAAAAAGACTAATTATAATAAAGTAAAAATCAAAATCAACAAGCAATTATAAACCCAAGACACACTATTGGGGGGAGAGGAGGGAGTAGGATCAAAACAAGGGGGGGTGGGAATTGTATGGGGACTATAATCAAGATGAAAATGCATACATTGTGCAAAAATGAAAAAATGATGTAAAATATATGAAATTAATAATAATAATAAAATAAAGTCAGTCCATGGCTAATCATTGAATGTACTGAACAAGTGAAGACTAATAGCAAATCAGAGTAAAAATTCTGGAAGGGGGTATGTCTCCCTAGTTCAGAGAACACTAAAGATGCCAGTGCAACTAGCAGAAAACAAAATATGAGGGAAGCTCTCAAGGGTGATTACTATGTAAAGTCTTCTTGGCCATTATAATGACTTTAGCAGTGCCCATAGTATCCAATTTGCTTAACATATAAGGTTGTTCTTAACCACATTTCTTAATGCTGGTGGGGAATGTGATGATTTATCTTCATCAATTCTTCCTCAAATATGACACTACGCATATATGGAAACCTCAATATTTTCCAATGATTCGCTGATAGAAGCTTAGAATAGAACAATTATAATGGAAGTTTTCACCATATCAAAGGCCAGAAATAGGAGTATTGATGATTAAGCTGTCCTTAAACTGACTAGAAGTTTGCAGGAATCTGAGTTGGGGGCAAAGAGGATTATCATGTAGTTGCAAATGGCAAGAGTTTATCTTTTTTTTTTTAATATAGCTGATGTAATCTTTCTAATTCACTTCTCTATTTTTGTAAAATTAGATTATTTCCATAACTTGGGAATTGCAAATAGTGCTTCAATAAACATGAGTATATATCTGTTTGAATTGTCATTTTTACATTCTTCACTAGAAAGTCACTGGAAGTGGAACAACTAGTTGATATGGTTGACCTATTTAAATAGTGTGAGAAAATTCTGTACTATTTTCTATAGAGGCTAGACCCATCTATATTCCCTCCAACACTATAAAAGATTAACTTGAGGTATACTTATACATGGACAGAATTCTATGTTGATGTGTTCTGGTTTTCCCTAGTACCTTATTTCATTTTCCCCTCTTCCTGAAGAGAAGTCAGATGCAATTCTTTTATTTGAACTTTTATAGGTAAGGCATTCCCCTACCCCAACTAATTTTGGGGTTCTTTTGATTACATTTCATTTTCTGCAATTTGTAAACAATAAGACTAAGATTTTTGGTTTTGGGTTCTGCCTTTTCTGGAGGAAAAACCTCCAAGCCAATTGATTGCCATTCCATCACCTATTGGCATGTCTATCACCTGGCACCCTAAACAAACTCTAATATGTGTTATCTTTCTGGACCCCCACCTTAGGAACCAGGCACTACAACACTTGGCATGCAGTTAATCTGAGTTCTTAAAAAGATGGGGAAGGGCCTTCCCTGGTGGTGCAGGCAGTTGAGCGCAACGCTGTGAAGCTGTCCACAGCCTCTTCAGTATTGGTTCGATTCCAGCTGGCTGGCTAGGGTCCCACATGGCACGGCAGACCTCTCCTCTCTCACCTGCTGCTCCCCTCAGCAGTGTATTTGGTCAGTCTGCCTGTTCTGTTCCCTGCTCTGTCTCTGGTGAATCCTCTCACCCTCCCACAGATCTGGCCTATGCCCTGGTTCTTGTATAAATAAACAAATCTTTAAAAAAAAAAAAAAAAAAACCTTGGGCCTCCCCGGTGGCACAGTGGTTGAGCACTGGGTTGCAAAGCTGCCCGCAGCCTCTGCAGCGCCGGTTCGATCCCAGCCTGCTCCCTGGCCACCAGAGGAGGGTCCCTCATGGTGCGCAGACCTCTCCTGCCGCCCGCTGCTCCCCTCAGCAGTGTACTTCGGTCCTTCTGCCTGCTCTGCTCCCCGCTCTGGCTCTGGTGAACTCTCTCACCCTCCCGCGCTCTGACTGTACCCAGTGCTTGTATAAATAAATAAATAAATAAACGGATAAATAAATAAGTAAATCTTTTAAAGAAAAACCTTAAAAAAAATTAAAAAAAAAGGCTGGGGAAGGGAAGGATGCTAAGAATATGGAAGGCCCTGGGAAGTCATATTGAGCTTGGAAAAGGTCTAAAATCACACTAGTAGGAACTTGTCAACATTTTCTTTTTTCTATTGTGTCTTCAATTTGTATTCTTTTTGATAGAGATGAATTCTGGTGGTGTTTGCAATGTAGTGTATATCAAGATGTGAAGCTGTACTACTGAAACTTATGCACTGTGTTCTTGCATTTTAAACCAAATGTAAATAATAAATAAAAGTAGTTGGTTGCACATGAATTCCCTGATGATAATGCTCATCCAGATGAATGCTCTAAGGCATCACATGTTCACATGAACTTCAGTAATGTTTTCTGTTTAGAAATTTTGTCAATTTATTTGATTTCTGTAATCATAACTATTTTTTAACTGAAGATGCCTATTCAAAGTCTACAGAATAAATTTTCAAAGTTTAGGGCACAAAATGAACAATCTTTTTGTCCCCTGTTAGTCCTATATATTGTTATGTGATGACAACTCTTCAGCCATGAAAATCTAGTGCAAATAGTTCACTGTTTATAAATGGCAGCAGATAGTAGGGTACAGTGGACTCAGGCTGTGACATTGGGAATGATAATAGAGCTTAAATAGTCGTTATCACAGTGATTAAGTCAAGTTCCACATTCTATGATTGCAAACTGATTTTATCATGGGAATTTTCAGGGAACTAAGGGTCTTCATTATGTACTGAATTTTTTTTTAAAGATTCATTACTTTTTTATTTATATAATAGCTGAGGTACAGGCCAGAGGTGTGGGAGGGTGAGAGGATTCAACAGAGACAGAGCAGGAAACAGAACAGGCAGATGGACCGAAGACACTGCTGAGGGGAACAGTGGGCAAAGCAGGAGAGGTCTGCTGCGCCATGTGGGTATCTCCCTGGCCAGCTGGGAATCAAACCCATGCTGCAGAGGCTGCGGACAGCCTCAGAGCATGGCGTTCAATCCTCTATGCCACCAGGGAGGGCCCTATGATCTGAATACTTTTAAAGATATGATTTAATTGAGCCATTTTACCATTGTCTAAATTGAAAAATTAGTGGGAACTTTCTATTTGAATGCACAAATTCAGTGCTAGAAAAGTCCTTTGTTCATTTAATAACTATGTTAAAGTGTTTATTGTATGTCAGGCTTGAAACATTGTATGTTTCAAGATCTGGGAACAAAATAGACAACCAAAATGAAAGGCTATTATGTAAAATTGTCTCATTTTATTTCACATATTTTTCCAGTAGTTTTTATTTCTCCATTTTATCTTTAACTGTTCAGAGCACACAAAGTAGTCAGAAGTTTGCATCTTTGGATTAATTTTTAAATTAAAAAAATCCAAATATTCCCTTCATTAACTTTCAAGATTTCTTCAATTTCAGTCTTCTTAAATTGCTTGATTTTATTTTTACATTTTCTTTATTAATGATAAATAATGTTTTACTGTAAATATTCCTCTTAATTGTGTTAATAATTTCTCATCATTTGAGATAGATATGATACCTTATTTCATTTTAATAAAAAATACAGAGCTGTTTTATTTTGTTTAAAGATTAATAAATGTTTTTCCAAGTTTCTATTCTTTTCTTTTTGTTTTATGTAGTGTTAATATTAGAAGCTGTCCTAAAATAGCTCATTGAGGGCCTCCCTGGTGGTGCAAGGGCTTAAGCACAGCACTTTGTAGCAATCCGCAGCCTCTGCAGCATGAGTTTGATCCCTGGCCTGCCAGGGAGCAATCCACATGGCACAGCAGAACTCTCCTGGCTCGCCCACTGCTCCCCTCAGCAGTGTATTTCAGTCAATCTGCCTGTTCCGCTCCCCACTCTGTCTCTGGTGAATTCCCTCACTGCCTGCACCTCTGGCCTACACCCCAGTTCTTGTATGCATAAATAAATCTTTAAAAAATTAAAAAAAATAAAATAAATAAAATACCCCATTTCTATCTAACTAGTGAATACATATTTTATACCTATTGAGGTGGTAAAATACATTCAATGCAGCACATAAATCTTAAGTGTACCTTTCATTGTATTTTGTATTTGTAGACCCGCATATAACTGTAATTCAAATTAACACAGGAAACATCTCCAGAGTAATACACATTTCCTTCCTTTCTTACATGCTATCCTGTATAACTTAAACACATAGTCACTCTACTCTCACCTATTCTTGAACTTAAAATAAATTAAATTATACTGCTTTTATATTTTTGTCTCTGATTTCTTTTGCTCATCACTGTGCCTGTGATGTGTGTTATGTATGTTTGTATGTGTATATATATTATATATACATGTATTTTGGGGTCATGCCGTAGGCACATATTTGTTCAGATAAAGTCATCAATAAGTGAATTTTCTTGTTGGATGTCCTCATTTGGCTTTTTATTTTTAGCTACTTTAGTACTTCATTGGATATCTATTGTTAATTTTTTTTAATGAAGTAGCACAGGTTTATAATACTAAATATGATTTAGAGGTATAGGATCACAACTTTCTGATATGTTACCACACTACATCTACCACCAAGGAACTGATAGTCCTCTATAATAGTTCACTGTGCTCATACTCTGCCTCTGGAAGCATTAATTCTATAGTCAGATTAATTTTAAACTCTAAAATTTTTATAAGTAATAATTAAGATTATATTACTTCCATTTTCAATGATTGATAGATTTAAGTTTCCGTTTTGATTTTGTCAAGTCTAGGAAGATACTACCACCACCTCAGAAAGATCTAATACTTTTGATTTTCTATAGTTAACTATTTACCATGTTTGTATTATTTTTCCTTAAAGCATAGTGGGAAATGTTGGAATATAGAATGGTCTATCTTTATGCTTTAACTGTAAATGAATGTTGGAAAATTTAACAATGAAATATGTTGACCACTAGTTAAATGTTAACTAGTGATCAAAAAAGCAACAAGTTGTTCCCAACTTGTCACCCTCACAAGAAAACCAACAAGCAACTAAACTTACAAAGACATCACTGTGAAAATCTCAGAGCACATGGATGAGTCTGAATTACACCAGAAATTACAAAGATTAAGGAGAGTATTAGAAGTCAACAACTATAGACTACAGTACCACCAAAAGCCTTGACAGCTCTGTATACAGAACTTATCCCAATCCCTGAGTTAGTGGGAAAAAGAATCTAAGATGGACCTCCATCTCTCCCAGCATAGCAGAAAGCTTTTAAAAAGTCCATTTGGACTTCAAGGGGATAAGAGCATGTACCTGAGAGGTAGGACCACAAGAAAACAAATTGAGCTAGAGATGGTAGACAGATCACAGCAACCAGTGCACAGATCTGAGCAGATCACATTCTTCCTGCAGGGGTGTCCAAGGAAAAGACCCAGTTAGCAGCTCTGCCCATCCATGAAGCCAAACTGATCACCCATTCAAGAGCCCAGTGCACAGTTCTGCCAGGTTTGGGTTAACTGTGTCAGCCTTGTAGCTTGTCCTACCTACCACCCTTCCCAGGTGGTAAACCGAATTTGAAGACCTGCCTACTGCTAAGTATAGCTCTCAGTTCCACCTGGCCTAGAAGCTTAACTGGAACACTGAGAAAACCATGTAACCCATTCTACAGACTGCTTATAGCAGCACCAGGAAGACAGTTCTAACAATAACTCTATTCATCACCAGAGGTAAGCTGGTGGCCATGTCTGCCCAGTGAACTTAATGGGAAGTTTTTCCTGATTAGGGTCCCCAACCAACAATCTGTATTGTCCTGTGCTGGAGCCTGTTTTACCATCCCATCACTGCACATTCGGACAGAAGAGGCAGATCCTTGCACTATGAATCATGGAATGTCTAATTGTTGTCAAATAAGAGTCTGGGGCCTCCCCTGGTGGTGCAGGCGGTTCAGCACTATGCTGTGAAGCTGTGCAGAAGCTGTCCACAGCCTCTGCAGTGCCAGTTCGATCTCAGCATGCCTGCGAGGGTCCCACATGGCATAGCAGACCTCGCCTGTCGTGCCCACTGCTCCTCTCAGCAGTGTACTTCGTCAGTCTGCCTGTTCTGTTCCCCACTTTGTCTCTGGTGAATCCTCTCACCCTCCCACACATCCAACCTGTACCCCTATTCTTGTATAAATAAATCAATCTTAAAAAAATGGGCATTAAAAAATAAGTCTGAAAAAAAAATATATATATACACATAGATACACACACATATTGGTTTGTTCATTCATGATATGGATTCAACATATTTTATATGACTATTTCTACATTTTTACATTTTTTATTTAAAATAATAAAAAGGAAGCCAAGTCTATCTAAGTCATAGTTCATTTAGATTTCTCTGCATTTCAAGGCCACTGAAACACAATATTTAGGAAATAGTCCCTGGGAGACAATTAGCTATATTTTATAGGTAATCCAAATTTTTCTTCTTTTTTTGAGTTTGTTAGATTTTTAACAATGATGCAACTATTATATATAGGAAATGCAAGGGGTATTCATCTTTATTTGTATACTTATTTCTGATGATAATGATCTTTATTAATATGAATAATTTGCAGTTGTTTGTTTTGGATTTCTCAGTACACAATAACATTTTTAAGTGATCAAACTGATCCTTTCTTCTCAATGGGCTTAATAAAAATCAACAACCTAAGGAGGCTTGTAAGAAGAAGAGAAATAACTTTTCTGAGACAAAAAATAATAAACAAAGTATGACTAAGAGGATAGGTATATCATGTGCAAACATAGATGGTGAGACTAAATACCATAAACATGTTGACTTTCCTCAAATTTAGTTATTGTTAGGTTTACTACAATTCCAAACAAAATGCCAGTGAAATGCTTTTGGAAATAAAATATGATGTTTTCAAAGTTTATCTAGAAAACAGTTTATTTCAATAAAAGTCCTGGAACTTTAAAGAATGTTGGTTCTTTTGAAGGTTAGGGGGAGCAATCCTAAGCTACATCCATTAGGATATGAGTTAGCTGAACAAATGAGAAGTCAAATTATTATATCTTAAACAAATGAAGCTCTACTGTCTTCCCATGTCTCTACTTCATACACAAAGAGACTGACGCTATAATGGAAACTCCCCATCTCTCTTCTAGATGGGGCATGAAGGAAGCAAATATTGCCAGTTAAATCTATTTCAGGAAAATCATAGCTATCCTGCAAATCCTTCCCAACATGACAGCCTATAATGTGATTCTATGGCTATGCCTTTTAGCAAGGAAGAATATCAAATATCTATTTTTAATTTAGTACAAGACCATCTCAAATAAAGTTGAAGTTTTATTATCAAAACCTTATTCATATTCAATATATATATAAATATGCATATTGTGCATAGTTTTCTATATATAAAATATTGTACAGTTGCAATAACTAAGAAGTGTTGTTTATTGATAAATTACAAAAAGTAAAAGCCTGGGAAATTACACATATGCTCATTCCTTCTAAGAGAAGGTAGATAGATGACAGATAGATACTTAGGCTATATAAAATAAATTTAAATAACTAAAAAATTAGATTTCTAGTGCTAAAGTGTCAAAGTATAATGCCTTAAAAGAACACAAATTTATTACAAAACACTTGTGATCAGAAGTCTTAAATGAGTCTTTATGGGGCTAAAATCAAGATGTCAGCAGGGCACATTACTTGCTCCAGGGAAGAATTTATTTCTTTGATCTTTTCAGTGTTAGAGGTCACCTGCATTTATCTGCCGAGTATCTCATCCTACATTTTCAAAACCAGCAGCATGCCATCTTTAACTCTCCCTCTAAACTCCACTATTATCACATCTCTGTTTCTCATGTTGATTTTCCTTCTGATTATTGAGGATCCTTGTGATCACAGTAGGCTCTTCCAAATAATTCAAAATAATTTCCAATGATAAGCACAAAGTCCCTTTTTCAATGTAAGGTAATATTTCTAGTTTTTAAGGATAAGGATATGCAAATTTTTGGAGGGGCATCAGTTTTCTTACCACATATTTCACAATGGAGAATGTATGAATTATTTAACAATGAAAAGATTACAAACACTGCTACTGATAGATACAAAGTTAACCAGGTTGTCCTTTTGAAAGAGTAGTGACCAAAGGAACACCCTTATTCACTCTACATAGATGGAAAAATAGGACACAAGGGTAGGGTCACAAAGTCTTAAATAGTATGAGTCAGCCTTCACACAGGAATTAAACTTAAAGAGGTATATTATCAGCCAAACTAGAAGACATAGCTCATTCAGAATATTTCTTTAGCATTTAACCATTGCCTTTCATTATAAGCAAGAGAAAGAGGATGTCTAATTACGACCAAATAAAAACCATACTGCAACCGAGTCTGTTTATGGAAACTCCTAACCCAGGTATGCTATTTTTTTTCCATTCCCATAGTAATGTTTATCACTTAATCATCATTATCTAAAACAAACAAAAAAATTGGAATATGAAAAGAATGGTGTATAATTTCCTTAACACCTCAGTATCTCTTGTCACATCCTCCTGCCACAATTCCATACTCTGTTCCTTTTTATATGTCCCACTCTTATTTTGCTTGTCTCTTGATTTATGTTTTCCTATAAACAGTGCAATCAATTATACTTTAAAGCCAACTTCTACACTATTTACATTATGTAGTTCAGATGAATTATAGTCTGTCTTTTAAAAACGTGGTTTCAAGGGAAAGGTTACCTGTTTATATCCTTGACTTGGGTTTCCAAATGCTCATTTATCATACTTTTTCTCTTTAATTTTATTCCGCCCGTTAGCTATTTCAAATTCAGTCAATAAGGCAGCTTTAGCAAAAGAGCATCTGGCATCATTGAAGCTGTAAACATGATCAAAAGAGTTTTGTTCTCCAACTGTCCCAGTTATCTATCAAAGATCACTCACTATGACATGATGTGTCACTCATTTTAATGGGTGTAATAGTGTTGTAAATGGAAACACCAAGTGAAACTTTTTTTCTCTTTTAGACTGCAAAACAACCCAAAGAAGAAAATGCCTAAGTGAAAGCTTCCACATTTGAGAGTGCAATTTTAAAAAATTAAATGAATGTCACAGACAACTGACACAAAAATAAAGAGAAAAGATACACATAGACGAGTGTTCACTTTAAGAAATGATCAAAGATGTTTACTAAAAGAAGCCTGTTACTCTTCTTAGACTAGCACAATTAGTAGAAAAAGCAATTAAAATGCACATTGTGAAGTTTCAGTAATACAGTTATTACCAGCAATCAGATTGGTAATATTTAAAAGTAACAATGTGGAACTAATGATACTCTTACAGATACATGTCTGAAGACCTGCTGATCTGACTCAAGGAGTTTAACCTGAGATTATTTATAACTCAAAACAATATGGAACTGCTAAGAGTTCTCATCTAGCTTTATTGATGTGACTGAAGAAAACTCAGAGATACCCAATCAAAGAATCAAGCAAGGAACATTTATTGTGGGTCACACAATAGGAGAGGGATGGGTCTGCCCTGAGCCACACCCTCCAGTTGAGAAGGTTAAGGGGCTCTAGTTTTGGGGGTTGATCATTAGGATGTGGTAGCAGGGAAGGAAGGTAGAGGGATTATGTCTCACTGGTGATTAGCTGGCTGGGGTTTCATAATTTTCCTATTAGCTTGGGGACTCAATGACAGAAAGATAATAAACAAGGACCAGCTTCCAGGTATATTGTAAAAAAGGTATATTGCAAAAAAGATGGTTATTAAGGAATTATCTATCATTTAAAAAAAAACAGAATGGATGTAACTGAAATGCAAAATAATTCTGAAATGGTATACTAATGTCACTGACATTTACACAGTCATTAAATGCATATTTGTTTAAAGACAAAGGAGAATAAGGAGGGAACAAATTTTTGTAATGTTGCATAAAATATGTGTATAATTATTACATGTGCATAAATACAGGTTTTTGCAAATAAAATACATATGGGAAACTAAAAATGAAGGTTAGAGTTAATTATAAAAGGTTTTAGTTTGATATATTAAGGAGTACACAGGGCCTCCGCTGGTGGTGCAGGCAGTTGAGTGCAGCACTGTGAAGCTGTCCACAGCTTCTACAGCGCCGGTTGGATCCCGGCCGGCTGGCGAGGGTCCCACATGGCGCAGCAGACCTCTCCTGTCTCGCCCACTGCTCCCCTCAGAAGTGTATTTCATCAGTTTGCCTGTTCTGTTCCCCGCTCTGGCTCTGGTGAATTCTGTCACCCTCCCGTGCATCTGTCCTGTACCCCGGTTCTTGTATAAATAAATCTTTAAAAAAAAAAATTAAAAAAAAAAAGAGTACACAATATGGGTATGTTTTAGAATTTGGGGAGGCAATTGGGAAGGAAAAATGTGTTTTTGTCTAGATTTGTAACTGTTAAATATAAGATCGGGCCTCATTTCATAAGACTGCAAAGTGACCTTGGCAATGCACCAAGTCAAACCATATAGGGTTTTCCACAAGCATCTTAAGTGAATCTTTCACATGTTTACACCTTTCCATCATTCTTCTAGAGCAACCAGTAATCTGATTTTTTCAAGAATTTTATCCTACCTTTGAAAGTCCCAAGCCTCAGGGGAAAAAATAAGTGCCATGCAAAATGGGATGAATTGGTCACCCTAAACTTTTTTCTCTTGCTGGAATTCCATTCCACTGTTTATGTTGTAGGATTACTTAACTTTTCCATTATATTAAACAGGTTAAGTGTCCATATAGAAATATCTTCGTCTCCACCTTTGCCTATATAACATATTAAATTAGAGGTAGTATTTGCTTCCCAATGTTCTGGATCCATGAATGGGAGTAGAGTGCTAATGGGGCTGTTAGAGTTTGAGGGATGAGTGGAGATTTAAAAAAAAAAAAAAAAAAAAAAAAAAAAGGTTACAAGATCCTTTATGTCTGTTTTCATCTAAAACACTGTAGTTCTTATGCCTAAAGGATTTATTTTCCTGATGTTTTATCAAATATATAGAAGAAGCAAACCAAGAATATACAGAAGAAATTATCTTCTTATTGGGGAATGTTTTACTCCATTTTATTGAGTTTATTTACTGGTCTTTTTTTCTAAGAGACATTTTACCCTATATTGGCTGATTTTTTTTCCTCAAATATTTCCTGGATTTGCAACTAGAGATAAGTCAAACTTGAAATTGTTATACAGCCCTTTATATAATTTAATGATCTAGTATAGAGATACCTATAATGAATCACCAGGAGCCCAAGGATCTTGTGACAAAATAATACTCAGATTATTAAATTAGACACATTTGCATTCACTACCTGTTTCTGAGATATGCAAGCTGTGTGACTTTGGATAAATTACTGTAACCTCTTTAAGCTATATTTCCTTTACTATAAAATAGAGAAAATAAGGGTATTTAACTCATAGATTGTCTTGTGAAAATTAAATGACAGGATAATGATCTGAATCTGTTTATCAAATATTAAAGTATTAAATAACAAATTCCAATTAGTGTCATTACAATGAGAAACCTTATATATGCTTAAAAACAATGAAACAAGTAATAAAACAATCATATATGAACACTAGTGTATATATCCTTTATTTAACACCTTGGCTTGAAAAATGCTCAGAGGTAAAGTTAATGCCAAATATAATAACAATATGGATGTAGATTCTGGAGATTACAATTATCTTATGTTGACCCTGCATTTTATTTCAGTTTTATAAACCCTGATATATATGTATTTTTGAAAATGACCCCAATACTGTTTTGCAAGACTCAGTTAAAATTTTCAATAAGGGAAGTTTGCATATGGCATCACTGTTTTTTAGATTATTTTTAACTTTTAATATGTTTGAGATATTTGAAAATCAAAAGATTAATTGTCTCTATATACCCAAATCACATAAGGTCCAGTGAATTATTTTTCACAGACCAAGAAAATTTTCTACAAATGTGTCCCTTAGCTGTTTTCAGTAGTATTTCACTTAGCTTTCTAGATGTCATCCAAGCAACATGACTTATCAAAATTTGTGTTGTGCGGCCAAAAACCTTACTTTGAACAAGTTCTACGAAATCCATGAGATCCCTGATGATCTACAGTGATAGTGAAGACTGTTTTTTTCATCAAAGTTAATATCAAACAATATCCAGCAATATTGGTTTATTTCACTATAATCAAAAGAAATTTTTGTCTGATGTTTTCTAGCACATTGTGCAAAGAGACTCTTTGCCTCTTAATGATGCAATAGGATGCAAAACCTAGTCATAAAATTTCATGGCTGAGTTCTACAACACCATTGTGCCTAATAGAGTATTGATTGAAGCAAGTAGAAATAAGGAAAAACAGTTGGAAAAATTCCCAGGACATCTGAAATTCTAAGTAGCATTGCATTTAAGATTTTAGCAAAATATGTTGGCAAATCTCTTAAGAGTTGCTGTCGCTTCATTTCAAACTGCACACAGAGAATAAACATGCTGCCATATGTATGTGATAAACAGCTTCTGGAAACAGAAATTCTTCTTGCTTTAACAAAGCCAAGAAAACATTTAAATGATGGTGGGCAATATTACACCCTAGGTTTACTTTGTTTTGTTTTGCTTTTCTTTTTTAACTTGAGAATCCAGAATGAAAAAATGAAACTTTGCTTCTAATTATTTTCCATGATAATGCATGCTAAACATCTATTCTTTGTGATCTTAAAGTTTCACAAAGCTAATTTTCTCTCATTTGTAAAATGTGTTAACAAAACTACTGTATAATGTTATATTAAAGATCAGTTGAGCAAGAACGTATTCTGTAACAGCATTTATTAGGTGCTCAATAAAGGATCACAGTTGTTAATGAGTCACTTTAAAAATTCTAATATCATTAGATCTTGACAATATCATGCTAAGGGAAATAATTCAGAGAGAGAAAGAAAAATACTGTATTATCTCCCTTATGTGTGTAAACTTTAAATTGAAAGTAATAAAACAAGTTCAAAGAAGAAAGAGCCGATTCCTTGCTACCTAAGGCAGCGACTGAGGGAAGGGGAGAACTGGATGAAGGTGGCCAAAAAGTATAGACTTTGAATTTTAATATAGACAAATACTAGAGATATGATATGCAACATGATGATTATAATTAACACTCCCTTATGGGGGGTGTGTTTGTGTGTGTGTGTGTGTGTGTGTGTGTTATATGAAATTTGTTAAGAGTAAATTTGAAGAGCTCCCAACATACAGGTAAGACCACATTTTACATTGTGTGACATAATGGGTATTAACTAAGCTTACTGTGGTAATTAATTTTTCAATATATGTAAGTCAAATTATTATGCTCTACAATGTAAACTTATACAGTCCTTATATGTTAAATTTCAATAAAACTGGAAAAAAAACCTAATGCTTTAATTTCTAATACCAGATCAACTGTTTTTCTAATACTGTCTTGAAACATTACATAAAGCTGGGAAGCAAATTTAGAACTCACTGAAAAGAGAAGTAATACTAATCAATTGTTCTGTCCTCTCCTCTCCCTATACCAGAGTCGGTAGCAATTTTATGGTGTCTATAATCTTTGTTTTGGAGTAGATGGAAGTAAAATATACTACTATGGCAGATCTAGAGACCAGATAATTTAAACCATGTATTGAGCTGATAGCACAAACAAAAATAGAAGTCATAGCTTCTGATTCTAAATGATTCTACTGAGAAATTGTATGTAGAGTTAATCATAGGTTGTGCAAAGTTGTTCTCAAATTCTCCAAGTCTTTCCAATATTAATATTGGAAATATTATTAATATTAATATATTAATATTTTATTAATATATCTTATTTTCATGCCAAGTTTTCAATTCATTAAGGTTATTATTTGCTTTAAAGTGAAGTTCTAGAGAATTATTATCACATTATATGGGAATTTCAGACCTCATCAATAAATTTGCTCTTGCTTTTATATTTTAGAGATTATTCTATCTGGATATATATGAATTTGCTATTATCTCTGGCTGAAATCAGGCCGAAAATAATTTTACTTCAATGACCCACCAACTGTCATTACATCAAAGAATGAGTGGGTTATATTTTAAAGCTTATAGATACTGCTGTATCTTTATAAGGGTAGTTTGTAGTTGTTAAATCATATGTAGGATAATATATAATATAAATAAATTAATAAGCATTCATTTTTTATGTTTTCCAGATATTCTGGATATTGACAGTTGTTCATTTTTCCAACTCTCCCTAATACATCTTTTAGATCTCCCTCTGGTATGTTCTAGAGTCTTTATATTTAAGGAGTGGCTTATTATATATCCCAGAAAAACAAATCTAAAGAGTATTTAAGGATATAGGAAAAGATACATAGTTTACAAAAAGGTAAAGTTCATAATTTAATATATAATCAAAATAGTTTATTTGAAATAAAATTTAAAAATATAGTGTGCAAAAAAATCAAGAAAATGTAAACTATAATGAGGATAAAATAAACCAATAGAACCAGAGATATAATAGATGAGAGAATTGATAGACAATATTATTGTATTTATAATCAATAAATTTAGGGAGGTAGAAGAAATTGTCTGTGATGAAGAGAGACTGGAAAAGTATTAAAAGCCCTCACTATTCTTTCTGAGATAATAGAATGTCTGATTTTTTTTAAAAAATACTTGGAATGTCTCATAATACTAGATTAGACACTTCAGAATAAAATATTTTTTTAAAGATTTATTTATTTTTATACAAGAATTGGGGTATAGGCCAGAGATGCACAGGAGGGTGAGAGAATTCACCAGAGACAGAGTGGGGAACAGAACAGGCAGATGGACTGAAATACACTGCTGAGGGGAGCAGCGGGCAAGACAGGAGAGGTCTGTCCTGCCATGTGGGTTTCTCCCTGGCTTGCTGGGAATCGAACTCCTGCTGCAGTGGCTGCGGATTTCTTCTCAGTTTGCGTCCTAACCCCTGCGCCACCAGGGAGGCCCCAGAATAAAAGATTTTTAATGAACCTGAAGAAAATGCAATAAAAAGTGCTTAAGATTTTAAAAAGGATAAGGATTTTTCAAACTATAAGCAAAATTATCCTAAGTTGTAGTATGACTACAAGCAGACTAACAAATGTGAAGTAGAAGTCTCCAAAATAGGGGAAAGAGAAAAGGTATCACAGAAAATATTGTAAGAAAAATTGGCTAAAAGTTTTTCCAAATATGGGTTTCCCTGGTGGCACAAGGGGTTAAGCACCACACTATGAAGCAATCCACAGCCTCTGCAGCACGAATTCGTTCCCTGCTGGCCAGGAAGCAACCTACATGGTGTAGCAGATATCTCCTGTCAAACCTGCTGCTCTCCTCGGCAGTGTATTTCAGTCAGACTGCCTGTTCTGTTCCCCACTCTGTCTCTGGGTGAATTCTCTCACCCCCTGCATCTCTCACCTGTGCCCCGACTCTTGCATGCATAAATAAATAAATCTTTTAAAAAATTTATAATTTTTTTTCCAAATATGATTACAACTATACACTCAGATCACAGTTCATAGAAATCTCAATTAAAATCTCAACAGCTTTGATTTAGAATATTCTCATTTTCAAATAAAATATTTATTTACAATAACTCTATCACATAACATCAATGTTACCAACACTTTTTATGAGTTTAACATTATTGATACCAAAACAGATGAAAATGTCACGCAAAAAAGAAAATTGCAGACCAATATTCCTGAATAATATAGATGCCAAAATCCTCACAAAATATTAGTAAACCGAATTGAGCAATGCATTACAGGATCATTCATCATGCCCGAATTGGATTCATTCCAGGGATAAAAGGATGTTTCAGCATCTAAAAATTGAACAATAGAATTTACCATATCACCAAAAGAAAGATAAAATTCATATGATCTCATCTATAGATGCAAATAAAATATTTACTTACTTAATAAAATTCACTATTCATTTATGGTAAAAATCATCAAAAATATGTGTATATTGGTAATACCTCAATAAAATAAAGGACATATGACAAACTCAAGCCATCATCATACTCAATAGTGAAAAATTGAATACGTTTTCTCTAGATATGTCTACTTTCACCACTATTACTCAACATATCATTAGAAGCCATAGCTAGAGAAATTAGGTAAAAGAAAGAAATAAAAGGAATTTAAACTGCAAAAGAAGTAAAATTGCATAAGTAAAATTACTGTTTGCAGATGACATATTATACATTAAAAATCCTATAGGCTACCTAAAAACTAATCACAATAATGAATCAGTAAAATGGCAAGTTACAAAATAAAGGATTCAGTTGCATTCCTATATGCAAATGAGATAGAAAAGAAAAAAATCAAGAAAACCATACCATTTACAATAGCATTTAGAAGAATTAAATGCCTAAAAGTAAATTTAACAAAGGAGGTGAAAGACCTTTGCAATTAAAATTCTAAGATATTGATAAAATAAATAGGAGTCACAAAGAAATGGAAAGATATCCCCTATTCATGGATTGGAAGAATTAATATCGATAAAATGGGCATCTTACCCAACACAATATACAGATTTAATGCAATCCCTATCAAAGTTTCAAAGATGATTCTTCATAGGAATAGCAAACTCTTATTTAAATTCATATGCAACCATCTAAGACCCAGAATAACCAAAGCAATACTGATAAAAAACAAGAGTGGCAGTGCCACACTCCCAGACTTCAAACTATATTATAAAGCTATAATAATCAAAACAGTATGGTACTAGAAAAATCAATAGATACATCTGTCAAAGATATAATTTTTAACTCAGTATTTTATATATAGAGAGACCTACCTATTATCTATCTTTCCACCTCTTTATTTATATATACCATTTAACAATAATTTAATTCATTTGAATATTTCCAGTAAAGCAATCATGGATGATTCCAAATAGCGGTTAAACTGAAATAAACTCCTAATTATGTAGGCAAAATAACTGTGAGATGGTCACTTTCCAAGCACAGGTTGAACTGCTATTTGTAACTGTACATGTGTGTTGGGGAGAGAGGGATGGTTTGGATGGTACAATTTCTCATATAGAGCAGACATTAAATGATGTCAACTGAAGCCATATTTATAGTTCACTTTTAAAATGTTAGAAATAAGAGGGGCGGAGCAACATGGCGGCGAGGAGACGCTGCGAGTAAGATCTCCCATTAAAAAAAGTTAAGAGAGGAAAAAAAGCAGCAGGTCCCAGTGAGAACTGGGACACGGAAGATAAACGGACGACTCCAGCAAACTACCCAAAGAAGAAAGTTGCCATAAAAAAGGACTAGAAGGCAGGAAATCGCAGAACCCTGCTCCCCTCCCCCACCCACAGAGTCAGCACTCTCCGACCAGCAAGAGGAGGAAAACAACAAACTAAAAAGACCAACAAGAACGAACTACGCAGCAAGCGGGACTGTGAGTGGAAAGGAACTATTGCAGCCACCACACCCCGTGAACAGGAACTGCAGGATTCACCACGGCGGTGAGCAAACGGCTCCGGGCGCCATTAGAGAACAAAGAGACTCTGGAGACGTGCACACAGCCCCAGACCGGCCGGTAAGTTTGTGCAGAAAAGCTGCGAGCTTGGAGCACTTGAAAAGCAAATGCGGATTGGGATCGCGGCTGCCCAGGTCCCCGCGCCTGCGACCTAGGCTTGTGGGGAGACTCGCGGAGGCCCTCACTGAGGTGAAAGTCCCTCACTGAGTAAGCAGGAACCAGGTTCCCAGGCACCAGAGCAGGGTGCAAAAGGCGCCATTCCCGTGCCACAGAACTGGGCTACAGCCCGCGTCCTGGACCTGAGGGCTTTGAACTGAGACCCGGGGCACGAAGTGAGGGGCATGGGTTCTCCACGATGGTGGGGCACAAGGCAGACACAGCACCCCAAAGCCGTTGAGGTTTACCCTACCATTCCTGCTCTGTTCCCTGTCCCACAGTGAGGGGGGGCGAAAAACAGCCCCCCAAGGACAATAGGAGAGATCTCTGCAGCCACCTAGCGACCAGAAAAAAAAAGTCACTAACACCCCATAGAACAGGGAAATTTCTTAAGTCGGCTTGAAAAGGGCAGAAGGCTCCCGGGGGAGACAGTGGTCAGCTGGGAAGTTAGCCCACGCCAGGCCCCTTCTGACCAGCAGTCTGAGCCCACAGAGGGAACAGGCACCCACGGCCGGGGCAGACCAGGTGCGCAGAAGAGTGTGCCTGAGACCGGATGCTCAGGGACTGAGTCCCGCGTTGCCATTTTAGAACAGGGACATTTCTTCAGTAAAGTCTTCCTGAAACCAGCAGAAAGCTCCCTCAGAAACCAGACATGGCTCCTGGAGGAGCCAGAGGGGAGCGGAGAAGTTCACCCAAGATGCCGGCCAGTTCGAGCAACACAGTGTCCCAATGCATACGACAAATTAGAAAACAGACAGCAGGGAGTAGAAGAACCACACGCAACCTAACAACTCCTCAGGAAAAAAGCACACCACAAAAAGAAAACCACCCCCCAGATTGCAACGACAGTAACTTGGAAGAACTTCTGAGCCTTCCAGAAAGAGAATTTAAAATTACCGTGATTAAAAAAATGATAGAATTCATAAAGGAAAACAATGATCAGAAGAAGGAAATTGAGTCCCTAAAGAGGGAAGCAAAAGAAATGCAGGGGATCAAAGAAGTAATGGAGGAACTAAAGAACTCTGGGAAAAGCAATGAAAGAAGAATAGATGAAATGGAAGAATGAATAAGTACTCTTGAAGACACAGAAATAAAAAGAACCAAAACAGAAAAGGAAAGAGAAGTACGAAGGAAAAAGAACGAAGAAAGATTTCGGGAACTATCTGACTCCATGAGGAAAGGAAATATAAGAGTTATAGGAATTCCAGAAGGAGAGGAGAGAGATATAGGAACAGAGAAAATATTCCAGGAGATAATTGAAGAGAACTTCCCAAACGCGAAAAGGAGCTGAAAATGGATATACAATAAGCAAGAAGAACACCAAACTTCCACGACGAAAGGAAAAATACAGCAAGACACATAATAGTAAAACTCCCAAGAATCCAGGACAAGGAAAAAATAATGAAGCTGACAAGAGGGAAGAAACAGATAACATTCAAAGGAAAACCAATCAGGCTGACATCAGACTTCTCTGAAGAAACACTACGGGCAAGGAGAGAGTGGAGGGACATAGTCAACAGACTCCAAGAAAACAGATGCCAACCAAGAATACTCTATCCCGCAAAGGTCTCCTTCCTCTATGAAGAAAGAATAAGGACCTTCCCAGACAAAGAGAAACTCTGGAATTTCATTACGACTAAACCCCCACTCCAAAAAATACTTCAAGGAATCCTAAAGCCAGAACCTCAGAATGATGAATAACAACGAAAGAAGGCCAAAAAAAAAAAAAGTTATTAAAAGAATAAATAAAATCAAAGGAAAGACAAACACAATGGCAAATACAAATGCTAACATATAAATATTAACTCTAAATGTAAATGGACTAAACTCTTCAATAAAAAGACACAGAGCTGCAGCCTGGATTAAGAAACAAAACACAACCTTTTGCTGTCTCCAGGAAACACATTTAGCTACAAAAGATAAAAATAGGCTCAAAGTTAAAGGATAGAAAACAATCCTACAAACAAATGGACCAAAAAAGAAAGCAGGAACAGCTATACTTATATCAGATAAAACACATTTCAAACTCAAAAAAATAAAAAGAGACTCCAATGGTCACTACATCATGATCAAGGGGACAATACTTCAAGAAGAAATAACACTCATTAACATATACTCACCAAACGAAGGAGCACCAAAATATATCAGACAACTGTTGTCCTCTCTGAAAACAGACATCAGAGAAAACACATTTGTAGTGGGAGACTTCAACAAACCACTATCAACGATGGATAGATCAACAAGACAAAAAATAAGTAAAGAAACTAAAGTTCTAAATAAGGACCTAGAGCTTTTGGGCTTAACAGACATCTATAGAACACTAAACCCCCCAAAAAACGGAGTACACATTTTTCTCAAGCGCACACGGATCATTCTCCAGGATCGATCACATACTGGGGCACAAGACAAACATCAACAGATACACCAAGATTGAAATCATATCAACCATCTTTTCTGACCATGAAGGCATCAAACTAGAAATAAACCATAAAAAGAAGGCAAGGAACTTTCCTACCTCATGGAGATTAAAAACCACACTACTGGAAGACCACTGGACTAATGAGGAGATCAAAGAAGAAATTAAAAAATTCTTTGAATTGAATGACGAGGAGGACACCAATATCCTAAATATATGGGATGCAGCAAAAGCAGTAATAAGAGGAAAATATATAGCAATAGAATCTCACATCAAGAAACAAGAAAGAACTCAAAGAAACAACCTAATCTCAAAGCTCAAAGATCTAGAAAAAGAACAACAAAAAAAACCCAAAACCAGTAGAAGAAATAAAAAAAACAAAGCAGAAATAAATGAAATTGAAACTAAAAAAAACAATCCAAAAGATCAATGAAACTAAGAGCTGGTTCTTTGAAAAAATCAATAAAATAGACAAACCCCTAGCCAGGCTCACAAAGGAAAAAAAGGAGAAAGCACAAATAAACAGGATCACAAATGAAAGAGGAGAAATCACAACGGACACAGCAGAAATCAAAAGAATAATTAATAACTACTATGAACAGTTATATGGAAACAAGTTCAACAATCTAGAGGAGATGGACAAATTCCTACAACTCTACAATCACCCAAAGCTAGATAAAGAAGAAATAGAACACCTAAACAGACCAATTACAATTAGCGAAATTGAAATGGTAATCAAAAACCTCCCCCAAAACAAAAGCCCAGGACCTGATGGATTTACAAATGAATTCTACCAAACATTCAGAGAGGAATTAGTGCCTATCCTTCACAAACTCTTTCAAAAAATTGAGAAGGAAGGGACAATACCAAACACATTCTATGAAGCCAACATTACACTAATACCAAAACCGAACAAGGACAACACAAAAAAGGAAAACTACAGGCCAATCTCCCTAATGAATACTGATGCAAAAATCCTCAATAAAATTTTAGCTATCAGAATCCAACAATGTGTACATAAGATAATTCACCATGACCAAGTAAGATTCATTCCAGGGACACAAGGATGGTTTAACATCCGAAAATCAATCAACGTTATCCAACACATCAACAAAAAGAAATATAAAAACCATATGATAATATAAATAGATGCTGAGAAAGCTTTTGACAAAGTGCAACACCCATTCATGATAAAAGCCCTTGAAATTCTTGGGATACAAGGAATATACCTCAACATCATAAGGGCCATCTATGACAAGCCAACAGCCAGTATCATTCTCAATGGTGAAAAGCTGAAAGCAATTCCATTATGATCTGGATCAATACAAGGATGTCCACTCTCACCACTGCTCTTCAATATAGTACTGGAAGTCCTAGCCAGAGCAATAAGACAAGAGAAAGACATCCAAGGAATCCAAATAGGAAATGAAGAAGTCAAACTATCACTATTTGCAGATGATATGATAACATACATAGAGAACCCCAAAAACTCCACATAAAAACTAATTCAACTCATCAATCAGTTCAGTAAAATGGCAGGATACAAAATCAACATGCAAAAGTCAGTAGCCTTCCTATACACAAACAATAAATCTGAAGAAGAATAAAAAAAAACCATCCCTTTTATTATTGAAACAAAAAAAATCAAATATTTGGGAATAAATCTAACAAAAGAGGTAAAGGACCTATACAAAGAAAACTATAAAACACTGTTAAAAGAAATAGAAGAAGACACAAAGAAATGGAAAGACATCCCCTGCTCATGGATTGGAAGAATAAACATTATTAAAATGGCCATCCTACCAAAAGCAATCTACAGATTCAATGCTATTCCAATCAAAATTTCAATGTCATTCTTCAAAGAAATAGAACAATTATTGATGAAATTCATATGGAATCACAAAAAACCCCGAATAGCCAAAGCTCTCCTGAAAAAAAAAAGAAGGGAATGGAGGCATCACACTCCCAGACTTCAAACTATACTACAAAGCCATAATCATCAAAACTGCATGGTACTGGAACAAGAACAGACATACAGACCAATGGAATCAAATAGAAAATCCAGAAATAAACCCACAGATTTATGGTCAACTAATCTTTGACAAAGGAGCAAAGACTATGCATTGGAGCAAAGAAAGTTTGTTCAATAAATGGTGCTGAGAAAACTGGGTCGGTACATGCAAAAGAATGAAGCTTGACCACTACCTCGAACCATACAAAAAAATCAACTCAAAATTGATTAAAGAACTAGACATAAGACCTGAAACCATAAAATATATAGAAGGAAATATAGGTGAAACACTACGTGATTTGCACATCAAAGACATCTTTACAGACACATCACCCAAAGCAGTGATAGTGAAGGCAAACATAAACAGCTGGGACTATATCAAATTAAAGAGCTTCTGTACAGCAAAAGAGACAATAAGAAAAACAAAGAGAAACCCCAACAACTGGGAGAACATTTTTGCGCACAACACTAATGATAAAGGACTGATCACAAAAATCTGCAAAGAGCTGATGAGACTCAACAACAACAAAGAAAATAATCCCGTCAAAAAATGGGCAGAAGAGCTAAAAAGAAACTTCTCTGAAGAAGAAATGCAAATGGCCAACAGGCATATGAAAAAATGTTCAACATCACTTGTAATGAGGGAAATGCAAATCAAAACTACCATGAGATACCATCTTAAACCAGTGAGAATGGCACATATTAAAAAAAAACTAGCAACAACAAATGTTGGCGAGGGTGTGGAGAAAAAGGAACTCTTCTGCACTGTTGGTTGGAGTGCAAACTGGTCCAACCACTATGGAGAGCTGTGTGGAGATTTCTGGACCTACTAAACATAGAGCTTCCATATGATCCAGCAATTCCACTCCTAGGTCTTTACCCAAAGGACACAGAAACATCAATTCCAAAGAACACCTGCACCCCTATGTTTATAGCAGCACTATTTACAATAGCTAAGCTTTGGAAACAGCCCAAATGCCCAAAAATAGATGACTGGATCAAGAAGATGTGGTACATATATACCACGGAATATTACTCAGCATTCAAAAAAGATAAACACATGCAATTTGCAGCAACATGGATGGCGCTGGAAGGGATCATGCTCAGCGAAATAAGCCAGAAAGAAAAAGAAAAATACCGGATGGTCTCACTCATAGCAGGAATCTAGAAAACTTAAATAAGGGACCAGAAAAATGAATAAGTATAAGAAAGCGAAAAATCAAAATCAACAAAAAACTATGAACCGGAGACACTTTTTGGGGGTTGAGGGGCGGGAGGGGAGGGATTGGGGTCAGAATGGGGGGGGGTTGCAATTGTATGGGGAATATAAAAATAAAATTTATTATTTAAAAAAAATAAAAATTAAATAAAAATTAAAAAAAATAAAATGTTAGAAATACATGGTTTGTAGATATACATTTTTCTTCTCCCTTTGCCCATAATTCTACAGCTCCTTACTTTATTGTTTAAATTTTTATTGATTTCTTTTACTTAATTTATTAAACTTTTTGATATTATTTAGTACCTGAACTAAGTTACAAAGACATAGTTAGAAGGCTGATATACTAGGATTAAATTCCTTGATCATTAAAAAAGAAAAAAAATATTTGAAAAATCAGTCTAATAAATGCAAACACAGAAAGAAAATGAAAAAAAAAAAAACAGAAAAGTATAGGAGCCAAAATTAAATAGGTATCTTCCCCAAACTTCTGACATATTATCTCAAACAAAATACGTTTTTGAGTTACTGCACCAACAACTCATTAAAGCTTAAAGAAAAATCACAGACCTACATGGATCCAAGATGGGAATGACATCTATGGCTATAAAGTCATTGAATTGTGCTTTGAACACTGTGCTACTTATTTCATGATATTTCTATTTGCCTTCAAATGTCAAATAATATGAACTAAAATGACGATCACAGAACAAAATCAGCAATCAACCAGGGCTCAGGTCCACCAGGTTTTGCCCTGTGAAACTGCAATATAAATTTCCTGCATGGTATTACGCATTATTAAAAAAAAAGGATTTATTTTATTTATGCATAGAAGAATTGGGGGTGTAGGTCAGAGATGTAGGGGGAGGGAGTGAAAGGATTCACCAGAAACAGAGTGAGGAGCAGAAAAGGCAGATTTACTAAAATACACTGCTAAGTGGAGCAGCCAGCAAAACAGGAGACGCTGCTGCGCTATATGTAAGTTAGCTCCTTAAACAGGGAAGGAACTCAGGCCATAGTGCTAACAGTGCTAAGAGCTAACCCCTAAGCCACCAGGGATGTCCCTGTCCATCACTATAATGTTTCTTTTGAAATTGTAATACTGGGCCTCCCTGGTGGCACAGCAGTTGAGCGCTGGGTTGCGAACGAAGCTGGCCGCAGCCTCTGTAGCACCAGTTCGATCCCCGGCTGCTCCCTGGCCACCGGAGGAGGGTCCCACATGGCGCACAGACCTCTCCTGCAGCCTACTGCTCCCCTCAGCAGTGTACTTCCTTCCTTCTGCCTGCTCTGCTCCCCGCTCTGGCTCTGGTGAATTCTCTCACTCTCCCGCACTTCTGAATGTACCCAGTGCTTGTATAAATAAATAAATAAATCTTAAAAAAAGATTCAAAAAAAAAAAAATTGTAATACTTGTCTATCTTGCTGAAATGTGAAGATTGGCCACTTCTAAATATTTTCTGTTCCAAAATACTTTTAAAAATGAAAAAAAACAAACAAACAAAAAAAAAGAATGCCTGTCATTCTGCTATAAGATGATCCTTATATTTAGTCTCCTTCTTCATTGACATGCTGTTCAAAATACTTGTTACTTTATTTTCTTTTAGCTTAGTATGTGCAACAACTGATCATGAATTTTGGAGTTAGCTCAACTCTCATGTCCTTCACTTAAGAACTTACTGCTTCAGTAAACTCCATGCCACCACAAATGAGATAAAATTTTGTTAGAAATGTGTTTAGCTACAAGTCACAGAAAACTCAAAATAACAACTCAAACAGAAAGCTACAAGCATATTTTTCTCACCAGGAATATTTACAATCGCTGATGCAACTTGCTGATGTTGCCAGCAGAAGATAACCACTTTCATTGTTTCTTCCCTGTTATCTTTAGTGAACTGGAATGTGTTCTCATTTTTACTCTTTCATGTTCACAACATGGCTTGTGCAACTACAGATTTCACATCAGTATTCAAAACACTAAAAGTAACTCTGCCTCCCAAGAAACAAAACATTTCAAGACTCCAACAACAGTCCTGTTGGCAGATTGGCATTTAGATATTATTGTCCAGAATCTAATCATATTGTCTACTCTCACCACAGTAAACGCTGCAAAATTAGGGAGGATGGTTGTGAGGCTGAATTAGAACATTCATTTTCCAACATACAAGGTGGTGATGTGGAAGGGGAAGTGGATATGGTATACTGTAGTTTCCAAGTGGCATGTATCACAATATAATTTATCTAGTGGGGTTATTATTGTGATCAATACTTCAGAACATGTATTTTATGTCACAATTATATCAGAGCTATGATATTACTTATAGTTGTATGCCTTAATCTATCATATTAAATTCTATTTGAGGGTAGGCGTTATATTTAATTCATGTATGCATATTTGACTACCACACACATCTTAGAAAAATAAAGATGAAAGTGATATCTTGACAATTACGAATTTTACACATGAACATTTCCTTTTTACTTTGACTTTTGACTTGTAGAACTACCCTTTTATATCAATCATTAAAACCTGTATAACAAGGCTATAATTTTGTGAGGTTTAGCACCTTTGATACCCTTACCTTACCTCAGTGAACTCTTCAGAGCAGCATTCTGCTAAGTTTAAAAAAAAAAAAAAAGATGCAAAGAATTGACAAAGAATGTCTGAAGATTTAGATGACATTTTAAACAAAGTATCAAATTGCTTAACTAGATTCTTCAGCTTTTTATCAGCTTTATCTTTAGAAAGCCAAAGCCTCAACTTTCTTCTTAGTTTCACAGAAAATCTAACTGATGTATGTCCTTCAAAGAAGTTCCTATGGACTTTCTCTGATCATTAAAGAAAAATACATTTTTATGACAGAGAAGGTGAGAAATTAATTAAAAGTAAAAGCTGATACTTTTGCTGTATGCCTGGTGACTAAGAACTACAATTAAAAATATTTCTAACTCGGAATTAAGCAAAGTAGAAGGTATTATCAAAGTCAAAACCTTTCTGCAATGAACTGCAGATAATGAAAGGAATTTGTGAAAAAAAAAGAAGTGGTAAGATAGGTCAAATCATAATATAGCATAGGACTAATTGAGCCTTTTCAAGAATTCTGAGAGCCCTATACATTGCATCAAGGCCTGCCGAGATTTCAATATTTCATCAGAAATTAATTAAAATGGTTAGAAGCCTTCTAAACTCCCCTTTTTGATCTGTGAAATTCATTAATATCAAAACTCTAAGGAGCTAAGTCTCTTCATTATGTGACAGAAAGAAAGTGCTCACTAAGAATTACTGAATCTAGGTTGTTTCCAAAGCTTAGCTATTGTAAACAGTGCTGCTATAAACATAGGGGTGCAGGTGCTCTTTGGAATTGATGTGTCTGTGTCCTTTGGGTAAATACCTAGGAGTGGAATTGCTGGATCATATGGAAGCTCTATGTTTAGTAGGTCAAGAAATAGCCACACAGCTCTCCACAGTGGTTGGACCAGTTTGCACACCCACCAACAGTGCAGGAGAGTTCCTGTTTCTCCACAACCTCGCCAACATTTGTTGTTGCTAGTTTTTTTTTTTTTAATATGTGCCATTCTCACTGGTGTAAGATGGTATCTCATTCTAGTTTTGATTTGCATTTCCCTGATTACAAGTGATGTTGAGCTTTTTTTTTTGCTGCATCTACTGCAAGAATGAAGACCATTCTCAGTAATCAGACAGTAGACATTCTAGAAAATGTTGACATATCCCTGAAGGGTCACACTGTTATTGTGAAGGGCCCCAGAGGCACCCTACAGAGGGACTTCAATCACATCAATGTCGAACTCAGTTTGCTTGGGAAGAAAAAGAAGAGGCTCTGGATTGACAAATGGTGGGGAAATAGAAAGGAACTGGCTGTTATTTGCACTATCTGTAGTCATGTACAGAACATGATCAAGGGTGTTACACGGTGCTTCTGTTATAAGATGAGGTCTGTTTATGCTCACTTCTCTATCAACGTTGTGATTCAGGAGAATGGGTCTCTTGTTGAAATCCGAAATTTCTTGGGCGAAAAATACATTCGCAGGGTTCGGATGAGACAGGTGTTGCTTGTTCAGTATCTCTAGCCCAGAAAGATGAGTTGATTCTTGAAGGAAACAACATTGAACTTTTATCAAATTCAGCTGCTTTGATTCAGCAAGCCACGACAGTTAAAAACAAGGATATCAGGAAACTTTTGGATGGTATCTATGTTTCTGAAAAAGGAACAGTTGGCAAGCTGATGAATAAGATTTAAGCTGTCCAGCTACAGAGCAGCAAGATAATGGGTGATTTCTTAGATCTATTTGTGATACATCTTTAAGATGCAATAATAAAAGTCCTCATTGATTTGGGACTTTTTTTTTCCCTTAAGCTGATTATCCTTTCAAACTTTTAAGCAAATAAACAGTTCAAGTCAGTTCTAATGTGCTAAGAAAAGTAACAAGAAAGTTTTACCTAAGGACTTTACAGAGAAAAGGCTTGAATCTGATTTCCAAAGGAATATCAAGGGTGTTACAGGCAAAAGGAATATAGTGTCAGATGACTTGAAATTGTTAATTGGATATAGAAATTAAGAAATTTTGTAGTGATCTAAAATTGAATGTTGTGAGGCAAGTATGCATCATTCACTTGTCTATACCAGTAATTTTTTGTGAAAAGGCAACTGATAAATAGAACAAAGAGTTTTGGTAAGAGTTGGAATACTGAGTTTATGATAAACATGGTTTCGGTGCTCCAGGATCCTCTCAGTCTTAAATCTTTGATTTGCTTTAGGCATTTATTTCAGCATCCTAGTCCTCATAATTTTAAATTAAGAAAAAATAGATAACAATCACTTGGAACATGTATGTTTTAGTGAGACCTTAAGCCAAATAAATAGGGTTTTTCTATATTAAAGAGTTAATCTTTGGTTTGAAAATGGTTAAATTTTTGATATGTAAATTAAACACTGTAGTGTTTAAAATTAAAAAAAAAAACAAGTGATGTTGAACATTTTTTCATATTACTCAGCATTCAAAAAAGATAAACACATGCAATTTGCAGCAACATGGATGGAGCTGGAAGGGATCATACTCAGTGAAATAAGTCAGAAAGAAAAAGAAAAATACTGCATGGTCTCACTCATAGCAGGAATCTAGAAAACCTAAATAAGGGACCAGGAAAAAGAATAACTATAAAAAAGAAAATATCAAAATCAACAAACAACTATGAACCAGAGACACTCTTATGGGGGTTGGGGGCAGGGAAAGGAGGGCTTGAGGTCAAAATAACAGGGTTGTAATTGTATGGGGGATATAAAAAATAAAATTTAAATAAAATGTGAAAAATAAATATATATACAAAAAAAATTACTGAATCTATTAATAAAATTCAAATGTGAAAAAAGTCTAAGAGAACACTCTCACTTATAAAAGAATGTGACCTTATTTTCTAGTCATTGAAATATGCCCAATGAAACCATATACCAAAGACTTAAACACTGTTACTTGTAAATTTCTCCTTCTCCGGGAATTCTGCCAAACATATTTAGTGATACAACTTTATCTACAATCATAGTTACTCTTCTCTAAGCTTAAATAATCACCAGTAATCATCATAAATCTAGGTGAGACTCTGGGAAACACAAAGACAATAATGTTAACTAATGAAAGTCATCTTCACATCTATCAGTTTAGAATAGTAAGAAAAATACATGAGATTTCAGATTTCAATTTCTTAAAAGAAAAATATTTCAGAGATGTGAAAGGATAGAAAATGGTCAGAATTAGACTATTGCACCCCAACCTTTAATATTATATTTTGTTTATCACAGCTCATCACAGTGCTAATGGATCTAAATAAACATTTTTTAGCATGTTGATTAAAACACAATTCAGTTAGAATAGTAGCGACTATTAGATTATTTTGTTTACATGTGGAAAGTAGAAAAATAAAACAGAACAGACACACCCAAACCAAAAACAAACCCCAGAAATCTGACTGTGAAACTGAGGCTACCACTGTGGAGAGAAATGATGAACAGCTAAGCGGGGAGGAGGCACAATGGACCACAGCACAGGATTATAGTGGGTCGGTGGTGGGTGTGGTGTAATATACATCTGAAGAGGTGTGATCCTATATCTCTGAAATACATGCAATGTTGTAAAAAAAAAAGTCACATAAATGAAAATTATAAATAAAAAATGGTCTTGACAAAAATATGTCATCATTAATTTTAATCCTTATAAAAAGATATATGTGTGATACACACGCACAAACACACTCACACAAGTTATAATTATTTTTAAATGAAGAATCTAAATAAATTTATTGAAATCCTAAAAGCATTAATACAAAGCAATTCATGCATTGGTGTACATATGATCTGTTGTTGAGATCCTGCTTCAAAGTCAGTCACAGCTGGAGCAGTCAAAGCTGATTAATTACTGAGTCCAGGAGGCATTAAGGCAACTGTCAGACCCTGGGATATTCTGGAATAGTCTCAAGATCATAATGAATAAAATTTGCATATTTTTGTAATAAAATTACAAAGAAATTAGCCTCTGGTATTCTCAAACATATGAAAGCAAATTTAGTTTTAATTTGATAAGCTAGAAAATGCTTCCAAAATGTTTCATAGCTGCACTACAAATACAGCATTTTCTTCATTTACTAAAAGCAAAACTGAATAGTCTCATCAATAACATAATATAAATAATATCCATGTAGCATTCATCTATTTTGAGTATTCCTATAAAAGGCTTACTCGTCCTTTTACCTTCTATTTGCTTCCACCCATGACCATTTCATTCTTAACTCCATATCTGCACATGTTAATAAGTATATTGTTAATTGATTTACATACTTATGGAACTATATTCAACTATTTAAATCATTTCATCAATTCTGAAGTAGTTAGATATCCAGGATTATGAAAAAAGTAATTAGACTTTCAGGATACAGATCAGTCAAACTTCATTTTAATCATACACTGCTTTGACAATTGGATGAAAATTATGGATTTTCTCTTGTGACTATATACACATTTTCTCTCTGGGGAAAACATATCAGAATGTACTTCACACAGATACCACTACATAAACCTATATGCAATTTTCATGAAATATTTTGAAATTTAGGGATTCTGTAACTCCTTAAAATCCAATCACAATCCCAAAGTCTAAGAAACACTGATATAGGGAAACGTTTCTATTTCTTTTACAGGATGCTAGCTATACAATTTATTTAAAGGAAATAACAAGCATTTATAATTTTTGCTCTCAAGAATTTAATAATGGGATAAAGATTGGATTTAAGACTCTTATTGGGAACATGTTTAACAAAAAGTGTAAGCAAAATGAAAATTAAGAAGGTAAATTAGGATGCAGATTCAAGCCATGGTCAACCAAGAAAGGATTTTTGGAGTGAATATTGCCTGTTAGGATTGTCCTGGGACAAGCTAACACTTCTGAGACTTTTTTCCTCTGTCTCTTGCAATCACTGTATACAAGCTGCCCAGAAGTGCTGCTATCAAAGGAAGAGACTCTCTCCTGAACAAAATGACTCTGAGGAGCTCACACCTAGATACTATCTGATTACTACCTTCCCACCACAGAACCATCACTACTTTCTTGGATAAGAGTACGGATAGTCTTCCAAGTCTACTCTGAGTCATCATAAGCCACTTCTCTCTGTATAGTTGAATAGTTGACCCTTGGCTACTCTTGTGGGTTTCTTTTGCTGAAGATAAATATACAAGGGAAAAGTCACGAATAGAACTACTATACTTGTGATGAGAGTGTCCTCTGTGATCCAACTGACTTTCATTTTTTCCCTTATTTATTCTCCATTCCAGGCAGTCCTCACAGTCAGCCATCATCTTTTTCAGTTCCTTATCTCTGAAGGATATAAAGCCTGTCCACTATGATCTTCCCAGACTGGGATGACTGCACACTCACAACTGAACATGCTAGTAAAAAGAGGCAACAAAGTAAATCATCTGAGTCTTACATTTCTTCCATTGTGAAATTGCTGCCCTGCCTTCTCATGATAATCACAATCCATTATTTCTTGTTAAGAAATGTCTCTTCATTTTGCCCCCTATTTCTTTGATACAAAATGTTCACATGGCAGCCACAGTTTATAATTCAAGGCCAATACTTACCATGTGCTCTAGCAAAATTGTTCTATTTAGGAATGGAACTCAAACATTATGGAAACCAGGATTCCAGGAATGGGAAGCACAATATTCCTATATGCCCCATTGAGAAGTATGGTTACACCTTTGAGTTTTAGCATCTATATAGTCTTGTTACTTGGTAAACAGACATATAAGATCCTTTTGTTGTTTTTTTTGTTTTTGTTTTTGCATAGAGGAACTGGGCTGTAGGCCAGAGGTGTGGGGCGGGGGCTGGGTCAGAGAATTCACCAGAGACAGAGTGGGGAGCAGAACAGGTGGATCAACTGATATACACAGCTGAGGGAAGCAACGGGTGAGACAGGAGAGGTATGCTGCACCTTGTGGGTACCTCTCTGGCTGGGGACTGAACTCAGGCCGTAGTGGTAATAGCACTGAGATTTAACCCCTAGACCACCATGGAGGCATGCCCTTTTGGGCAGGACTATATGAGGGTTTAATGAGTATTCTGTCACTGCTTTAGACTAAACAGGCATTTTTTTTTTTTTAATTTTCTAGAGGCATGTCTTATTTATTTATTTGTTTGTTTGTTTGGTTTATACATGCACTGGGTACAGTCAGAAGCGCGGGAGGGTGAGAGGATTCACCAGAGCCAGAGCGGGGAGCAGAGCAGGCAGAAGGACCGAAGTACACTGCTGAGGGGAGCAGCGGGCGGCAGGAGAGGTCTGCGTGCCATGTGGGACCCTCCTCCGGTGGCCGGGGAGCAGCCGGGGATTGAACCGGCGCCACAGAGGCTGCGGGCAGCTTCGCAACCCAGCGCTCAACCACTGTGCCACCGGGGAGGCCCTAAACAGGCATTTTTGAGGCAATCATGGGATCCATTGGTCATATCACATATTTCACTAAAATCCGATGCCCTGATAGAACATTATAATAGCCTATTAAAGCCATTATCAAATCACCAGCTTGGAGGTAGTACTTTGTGAGGATGCATTGATCATTGCATGGATTCAAAGTCCTCATCTATCAGTAAAAATTGTGTGATCTTGGAAAAGTTAACTATTCTTACAAATTCTTCACTATAAATTGGGAAGAGCAATATTCACTGAATAAGATTGTTTTGTGGTTTAAACATACTCCACAAATGATTCCCTAAGTACATATATTTTAATGTAATGATTCTTTTACATAAGTAGTATCATCCATTTAATAAGGGAATAGAAGCTCAGAAAAGTGATTTTTGAAAGTTCTACTACTGGTATATGAAAGAGCGAAGATCAAATCAAGAGGTTTTTTTTGCTTTTTTTTTTATTTTCTTTATTTTTTGTTTCTGTTTCTAGTATGTCCTATTCCATTAGGACAATTTTTCTGTTTCACATCTAGGTCTTCTTATAAAATTTGAGATTACTCATTCTGATGTGCCGTCTTAGACAAAGGATATAACATTTTTTGAAGCCATACTGACATACAAAGTAGATAACATCATTGACGATAATATCCTAACAAAAATTTTATGCAGGAAAAGTTATCAATTATTTCTCTAGACAGAAGTTCTAACTCCAGTTAAAAAAAAAAAAGTTTTCTACACAACTTAGTGTACACAGCTGTATTAGAAACTGGTGAAGATGATAAAATGTGTTTTTCAGTGATTAAATTTCAAAGCAAAACTCAAGAGTGGAGGGGAGTTTCTTCCTCCCAATAACATCATTGTGATAAATTCATTGTAAAACATAGGCGGTCCCACAATCTCCAAGCATATGGAAATAAAAATCTTGTAATACCTCAGTATAGATTTGACTCTCAAGGAATTACTGGAATCAATCAAGACATGGAAGATATATAAAGATACCTAACCTTCCAATCTTCTCTAAGACATCACATGAATTTGCAGTTTCTGTCTCACAATAAAACAAATCAGGGAAAGAAAATACTATATTATTGTTACATTATCCTCCAGCAATGTCCATTTTTTTTTTACCAGAAAGACATAACTTTCAAACTTTACTAAATAATTGAATAGTTAGATTGACTACTTCTATGTTTGTCTTGTGTTTATTGGGAAATTTTAAGAAAAACCCTCTTGTAATGATGAAGCTCAGGAATAATCAAATAAAATATCCCTTGTGTTTCTATAACAGGCATTAAAGAATTTGAATTAATTTGAATGCTCAATCTGGATCTAAAGTGCCTTCACTTGCATAAGAGGGACTAGAAAACTGGACTACCTTCCTTTCAGGAAAATTCACAGATCTTTTGTAAAGAATTTCCTAAATGATTATTCCTTTAGTGTACAGAGGAAATGTCACCATTATGACAGCATGAATGTCAGAAATCATTCTTCTGATGACATTTGGTTAGGAATTAAACAGAGGGTATTCAGGCAAAAAGAAATAAATCAAAAAAACACATCATAACCATTAATTTTTTAGAAAATGTTAAAGATCTTTTTTATTGTTAAATGCAAAAACTGCTGTAGGAATTCTAACATAATTTAAAAATTAAGAACCTGGCATCAAAGTCTGATTAGGTAATTGGTTGTTTCTGCAGGGTAGCAAAAAGAAAGACACACATTCCTTTTCCATCCATCATTATTAGAATCAAACACATGCAAACACACACACACACTCAAACAGTCACACGAATTAAAGAATTATCATGTCTGAATATTTTCATTGTGGGTGCAGTGTGTAGGAAGATACAGTGGCTGAAAAGGGAATGAAATGAGTATTATGTTAAAAACTGTGCAATTCAAATATTACCTCACTTTTCATATGTAAGAAATTTAAGTCTTAGAGAGAGCACTGAGATCAGAATGGTTCCTGCTAAAAAACAGGTGTAATTAAACATGACCTTATTTGAATTTGTGGTAGAAATAAAACTTTAAAGACCTATCTGTGAAAAAACATGCTTTTATCATGAAATGTTTCTCTATTGGTTTCTCAATAATCACCTCCTATCCAACACCAGATTTCTATCAGTAGGCAAAAAGAAAAAAAAAAGTCATATAAATATCAAATATCTCAAAAGGTTGATTTTTGATCACATCTAAATAGTTGTTTTTAGGAATTTTAGATTTTTAAATATATAGTAATATTTTAATCTATTTTTAAAACAATTTTCCTACTTCACTGTGAGTTGAGAAATAGAGGAATGCATTTAAATTATTTTTAAAGAAAGTATTTTACTTAAATTTTGTTCTAATATTCACATATCTGGTTGAATTTATTGCAATCAATTTTAGGAATACAAATTGCTATTTTTGCTTCTTTAGGGAAACATCAAAAACCTTTTGTGAAAAAGAAGTCACCTTCTAGAAAGCTCAAAACACAGCCAGCTGTCATTTAAATTTTCATCACTATGGAAATGACATTGACTTGATTTTTTTCTATTTTATAGATTCAAAATACAGCAAAATAACAAATTCATCTGACATCTTACAAAACATGTCACTGCCATATAAAGCTAGTAATACACATTTTCTTTTCTGCTCTGATTTAGTCGTATAATGGCTAACAGTGAGCAATATTTGTTGAGCACAATGTTGAACTTTAAGTGATTTTAAAGTTTCTTTAAAGAAGCTTTTTATTTAATTTACAAGAAGATTGTATCCAGTAGCATCAGAATGAATGCTATAAAAGTTAATAAGGTAAGTCAGTTAAATTAGAGAATCATAATTAGATTCAGATCAGATCAGCACAATCACAAATGAAATTAAGAAAAAATCCCATTTGTAATAGTAATAAAATAATTAAGAATGAACTTAAAAGAGGCAACATTGAAAACTACAAACCACTGCATTAAAAATTAAAGAAAACAAATAAATTGAAAGATATTTCATGTTCATGACTGGAAGCGTTAATATTATTACAATATCTGTTCTATCAAAGCAAACCTCAGATTCAAAGCAATACTTTGCCAAGGACATGCAGCATTTTGGTAAAAGAAAAACAACCTAAAATTGATATAGAACTACAAAGTATACCAATCAGCCAGTGACCTACTGCCATAGCATAGAGCTGAGCAGATTCTCAAACTTCCATTTTATTAATTTATGAACCAAGAGGAACAAGAGAAAAATAACTTCCTGAGAAGCATGCAGAAGGAAGAAATCCCACAGAAAATATTTATATAAGTTATAATAATTCTAAAAATCTCATAGTTTTTACAAGTGGTGCCATTAAAAAGAAATAAGAAAAAAGAGACACAGGTCCCCATTTACAAGTCTTCCTAATTTTGCTGTTCTGGGACTTGTTGACTGTAAGGCATTTCAGTTCATTGCTAGAAAGAGGCTCTGCATGAGACGACTAGCTCTAGTTAGGATTTACTGGGGTTGGGGAACTCTATTCTGAATCTCACAACCAGTTTAAAAACCAAATGTTACTTGGCCTCCCCTGGTGGCGCAGGCAGTTGAGCGCAGCGCTGTTAAGCTGTCTGCAGCCTCTGCAGTGCCAGTTCGATTCCGGCCGGCCAGGGAGCAACCCATATGGTGCAGCAGAGCTCTCTGTCTTGACTGCTGCTCCCCTCAGCAGTGTATTTTGTCAGTCTGCCTGTTCTGTTCCTCACTCTGTCTCTGGTGAATCCTCTCACCCTCCCGCGCATCTGGCCTGTACCCCAGTTCTTGTATAAATAAATCTTTAAAAAAAAAAAAAAAAACCAAAAAACAAATGTTACATTTTCTCAACCTGTAAATGAACAAATGAGCTTCAGGTGGGGCTAGAGGAAAATTAAATAATGTATGCATTTATTCATGAGGCAAAATTTTGAGCGCTTACAAAATTCATGCAATCTAAGTTTCTGGAATAAAATTTTGAATTAAATTGGAGGGCATGAGTGTGATGATACTGGAGAGGCAATAAATAAATAAATACAATTTAATATTTAGGTGACACTAACTGCTGTCAAAAATTAGATGAATAAGAAAATAGAGTCAGAGTAGTTAAGGTAGACAATACCTCTCACATGACTTCTGAATAAAGAAATTAAGACAGATGGGAAAGAAAGAGTAATAGGAAATAGAGCTTAAAGTGAATGGAGTAAGTTCATGTAGTGCCCATGTGGCTAATTGTGGCATTAGAATGATTTTACTCCTCAATTTAAATTAGTCGATTACTCAGTGGGATGAAAATTACATTTTAATAGAAGTATATTTATTCCAACTAGTAGAAAATAGAGATATAGACAACAGCATGAGAAAATTAATCTTTGATGTGTATGATAATAGAAAATTCCGCCCATTATCAAAAGATTTTAAATCAAAGGCAAAGCAAACTCACAACATGGAAAAATTATGGGGCCTCCCCGGTGGCACAGCGGTTGAGCGCTGGGTTGCGAAGCTGCCCGCAGCCTCAGCGGCACCGGTTCAATCCCCGGCTGCTCCCCGGCCACCGGAGGAGGGTCCCACATGGTGCGCAGACCTCTCCTGCCGCCTGCTGCTCCCCTCAGCAGTGTACTTCGGTCCTTCTGCCTGCTCTGCTCCCCGCTCTGGCTCTGGTGAATTCTCTCACCCTCCCGTGCTTCTGACTGTACCCAGTGCATGTATAAACAAAACAAACAAACAAATAAATAAATAAATAAACATGCCTCTATAAAAAAAAAAAAAGAAAAATTATGATTCAAAATTGAGATGATATATTCATTCTAACATTAAATTTATAAATAATATTGCATCAGATAAGATTAAAAAAGGAGAATGCAGAAAGTCATAAGTATTAATGGATGGACACCTTGTTATAGAGTTTTATTTTGGGGTCCAAAGAATCAATTTGATACAAACTACATTAAAAATAGGTAGAAAACAGTCAAGACTTACACTGCCATAGACTCAACATAAGTTTATAGGTCACTATATCATGTCCAAATTTCCTAATAAAAATATTATGCCATATTAATAGAGAAAGAAGATACAGAATGTCGGAGGAAGTGGCACTTTTCTTTAAATCTGGAAATACTTCATCTAAACTTGATTCCAAATGATCAGAAGGGAGCTCATAGAATAATACACACGATCAAGGAAATAACTACTTTGTAATTTGAAGACTGAGTAAAGGAAATGGAGAAGAGTAAGGATATTGAGTGATAGATTAAAGCATCTGAAAGCCTATCCTGAAGGAGGGAAAAAACTCATTTTGATTGGTCCTAAAAACTATGGACTAATTAGATAGAAATACCAGGGAAGCAGATTTTTGCCTTCATAACAAGAAAATCTACATAATCATTGGAGTTATCCAGTAATAAAGTAGACTACCCAAGGTTAATTGAAGACTAGTAACTAAAGTTACAGGATCTGGATAAATAGCTGAAAGATATATTGGACAAGCAGAGTTTCTCAGACTAATATGAACAAGCATCACCTAGGATCTTTTTTTTTTTAATTTTTTTAAGATTTATTTATTTATTTATTTATACAAGCACTGGGTAGAGTCAGAAGCACAGGAGGGTGAGAGAATTCACCAGAGCCAGAGCGGGGAGCAGAGCAGGCAGAAGGACCGAAGTACACTGCTGAGGGGATCAGCGGGCGGCAGGAGAGGTCTGCGCGCCATGTGGGACCCTCCTCTGGTGGCCGGGGAGCAGCCGGGGATCGAACCGGCGCTGTATAGGCTGCGGGCAGCTTCGCAACCCAGCGCTCAACCGCTGCGCCACCGGGGAGGCCCCACCTAGGATCTTGTTTAAAGGAAGATTCTGAAAAACTATGTGAGGATAGTGGTGAGATTTTATGTTCCAATAAATTCCAAGGTGATGCCCATGTGGCTGGTCTCATTGCTCACATTTTTATTAGCAAGATTGTGAAGTAATTAAATGGACTTTGTAGCATGAAATAAGTGATCTAAATTTTTTTTACATTCTAAGACTTTATTAGACAATGTTAATATGGTATAAACAAACTGCTTGGTTAGGAATTTGTCTCCTACACAATGAAATCAGTGGAATCAGTCAGGGAAAGTGAATTGCTTAATCTAAATAGGAAAAAAAAAATCAAAATGTCCTACAGAATTCTACAGACTTGTATAGGCAATAATGGTTAACATCCAAAGTCTTTGAGATATTTTTTCTTTTTATGCTCCAGCTATAGTATAGACCAACTAAAGTTTTGACAACTTTGCTATAGATGGCAGCTTGCTTTTATAAAGCTCCAAAGCCAAGACTAGAATCTTTCTTTAAACATGGACGAGTCTGAACATCATTTAATTTGACTATAATTAAATCATTCAGTTCCCTCAAGAAATGAATGTTTGTTTTACTCCATGAGTGGTTCTGTTCTGTATTTTCACATAAGACATCAGGAAGAGTAAATACTTTAAAACAATATTAAAAATTTTCATAGAATACACATAACAACTAATTATTCTTCCTTTATATGACTTCACACAATAGTGGAGGGAAAGTTATTATTTCCATAGTGCAGTTTTCAACTGGGTGTACTCATCCTAGCTAAGAACTTCAATTATCTTCAAAGAAAAAAAATCTACACCATCATTTCCAGTGAGTTAAAAGGAGAAAATGAAATTTAAAAAATGCAGGAAAATGTCTAATTTTGACAGAGATTTAATGAATAACTATCATATAATAGCAAAAAAATAAATTAATTGGCTTCTTTTGCATTACGTAGAAACTAAGTGTCAGCTGTTACGCTGAAGCTAATGGAAACCATTCTGTTTTTGGAATGATAAAAAAAAGATCTGACTTGGGGAAGATTTAGGTGACAGTTAAACTTGATTCACCCTGTTGGTGGAAAATGAAACCATATTTCCTCTGGGTTCAGATGTCAATCAATGAAAACACAATCTTAGTAAATAAATAGGGTTGTGTTGTCTCATCTATTCCTTTGCCTATTTCAGAAAGAGACTTGTCACAAAGCTATTGTAGAAGATCAATTGTGGAACTGGATTGTGAATCAGAAGTGCACAATTGTCTCTCAAAGACAGATTCTGAATCAAAAAGATTCAGCATTTAAGGCTAGGAAAATATTTTTCACAATAACAAGTATACAGTTCTAGCAATAGTTCACACCTCAGTATGAGAAATAAAAGACAATGCCCCATAATTTATATATGTAAGATATGCTAAAGCAATTGTTATATATAATCTAGATACCCATTCACATATATAGATTATGAATAAACCTCTGTATGTGTATATACTGCACATGTATACACCACATGTAAGTACACATATTCACATGCATGTGTATGTGGGTATATATATGCATATACACATATTATTGTGTGTGTGGAATCATATTTACATAGTAATATGTGTGTGGGCTACATATGTCAACAGGAATTTTAACTTGAAATTTTATATTAAAATTTGGAAAAGCAGAATGGGAAGATCATGAAAATGTCAGCACTAGCATCTCCAGAATTATTCTGGGGAAGCACAGCACATGTTTTTAAATTATTTGTCCTGGAACTAAAGACAATGTGGAAAAATATCAGTTATAGTCTAAAGAGTCCCCACTTAAAAATATTTTGTGTTGAACTTAATGTAGTAAATGCACATGTTTATTTTAATGGCAGATACCTTCAATTTAAGTGGTATAATTCAATATTATGTCAATAAAAATAAAATCTATGGTGAATATGTAAATATACATTTTTCTTTTTTAAAAAAACATTTTATTAATTTATCATTTGTTCACATAACTGTACAATGTGGGGAGTACTAGTACACACCTCAACATAAGCATTTGCTTCACTTAACCTCTGCCAAAGTCTCAATGCTAATATGTTGTATAATGTGGTGACTGTAATAGGCAGTAGAAAGTTAAAGAAGTCTTTGATTTTGGCTAATTTTTCATGGTATCTCTTGGACTGTTACAATAGCTGGCCAATCAAATAAATTTTAAATTTGCAAATCCTGATTTTGGTGGACTTAAAGTCCTATTTCAAAATGACCAGGGTAGAGACTGACTTCTCTACCTTTTTCAAGACTTGAGCCAGTTTACAAAGTCATACCCTTAGAAAAAAGGAGAATGAATGACTTTCCTTGAAGAAGTACCACCCTACTGCCACATCAATAAAGGAATTGTACAAATCCTCTTTCCAGGCGTTCACCTACGAATCATATATCATGTTGACTGCGCACTGGGCAAGGACAAATAACCAACTTTCAAAGGTTATTGGGCACTGACTGAACTCACAGTAATTTCTGCAGCAAAAATTAGCAAGGTACTCTGCCAGCCTGTGCAGGGTGCTATTTAGGGTCACATGGCCAATGAAGTTGCCTGAGGCCCATTTCAAAGTGGCTGTAGTGTGACCCCAAGCGTTGCTATGGAAGACCTAACAACAACAACAACCCAACAACAGCAACAACAAAAAACACTTTTGTTATCTGAACTGTAAAGGACCATTATTATAAAAAACAACATGTGAGAGCCGCTAGATTTGTCTTTAGCTACCAAAAGAGCAAACTGAAAGCATTACTGCCTTCCTAGAGCAATGAGGAGATTGGCTTCACCATCACAAACTTGAATTATCTAGGGCTGGTGATTCCAATCACATTTCTATTCCGCTTCTAGTGCCACAGACAAATAGATCTTGGAGAAAGAACATGAGTTATTGTAAATGTAATCGGGTGATGACTTCAGTTTCAACTGCTGTTTCTGATGTAATTTCTTTGCTGGAGTAAAGTACTATATCCTGGTACCTGATATTCACGTATTGATCGGGTAATTTTTTTTTTCTCTCTGCTTGTTATTTAGGACAGTTTGCATACAGCTAGCAGATTGACTAACCCATCTTCATTTTCCTATTCTAGAGTTCTCTCAATTACATCATAATTTAGCGAAGGGGCATCGATCCTTTCTGTATTCCACATAGCACGTGTATCCATTATATTTATAATAGCATGCAGGTTGCAGGTGATGAGCCAGAGCTGCCAACAATCCTAGATACCTTGATAATGCTTATGTGCACTTCAGGGTAGAAAATAAATTCAGGGCCTCCCTGGTGGCGCAACGGGTTAAGATGCAACCTATGAAGCTATCCACAGCCACTGCAGCATGAGTTCAATCGCCAGCCAGGGAGCTAAACACAAGGTGCAGCAGACCTCTCCTGACTTACCCACTGCTCAGCAGTGTATTTCAGTCATTCCTCCTGTTCTGTTTCCTACCCTGTCTCTGGTGAATCCTCTCACCCCCACACCTCTGGCCTGTACCCTAGTTCTTGTATGCATAAATAAATTAATCTTTAAAAAAAAGAAAAATTCAATGGCTTTCTACAGAATTTCTAAAAATTACATGTATGTGTATGAATATATATATATATAAATTCATATGCTTATGTAATTAATATAAATGTATCTCTGAAGGGCTAAAAAAATTATCGAACTTTGAAAGACTATGTTGAGCATGCTGCTTTAGTCATTTACCAAGTAACCCAAAAAGTGGCCACTCCTGAACTGAACTCAAAGCAAGATAAATCTTATCAATAGGTGCTGAAGGTGTTCTGCTACATGAGCCGTTGGTCTCTGAGGACAGTTATGATTTTTGAAGTCTCGTATTGAGTAGGGATGCTGACTGGAGTCTTTGGTGTAGAGTTTAAGATTTTGGAGCAATGTTACTCCATTCCCTATACATAGTTATTCCATGAAAAATGTAGTTGCAGTCTAAAAGCACTTCAGCAAAGAATGAAAAGTTTTCCATAATCCATCAAATTTTACATGACCTGACCTGGCTAAACAGGTAACATCTGATTGACCGAGATGTAGTGTTGGGTATGCCCAGTTTCAAAATGCATTAGGAATTGACTACATTTCTTTCTCTGTGATATTGTATCCTCTTTTGCAATTGGTTGCTAGGTCTCTTCCCTGTTTTCTACTGTAGTATTGCTAGTCTAACCTAAGTTGTCTTGCATCTGAATGATAATTGTGAAGAACACTTATATTAAAGTGCTAGAAAACTACAACAGAAGTAAATGGCACGCACCTTACATTTGTAAATTACTGTATAATTAAACAGGTAAAGAATAAACAAGTGCATGTATATTCCTTATACAGAGTCCATTACTCAAAATAGCCAATAAAGCCTTATTGTTCTATATCTGGAAAAAACTCATTAAAAAAATAGTCATTCTGGGCCTGCCCTGGTGGCACAGCAGTTGAATGCTGGGCTGCGAGGCTGCCCACAGCCTCTGCAGCGCCGTTTTGTTCCCTAGCTGCCGGTGAGGGACCCACCAAAAAAAAAAAAAAAAAAGTCATTCTCCCTCCTTGTAATATCTATGTTTCTCAACAGCCTCCAAAATCTTTTTAGATCTATATTATCTAGCAAATACTAGTGTAACAAGGATCAGGACTTAGAGAAATAAATATACACACATATACAATAACTGTCACAGCAAATTTAAGAGATTAATATAAAATATTACAGATTATAACATACGATACTCCTATCAAACTAAAAGCTATTATTCTAACATTTTTGTTCAAATGGAGAATCTATAAACAAAGACAAGCACTGTGCAGCATCTTGTGGATGAAATTCCCATTCACGCAATATTCTATGTCCATCCCCCAAATTTTGAGCAGTGTCAGGCTATCTCTACTGAGAAATAAACTGTATCATGAACCTCATTTTCCATGTACCCCTTATCAAAATGTAAGCTCAAAGACAGGATATTTTCAGAGTTGCCATCTCTAGTTCCCCTCTACTTATAAATGTAGCCAATATTGCAAAGCTGTCTAGATAAAGGCAATGGCTCAGACATTTGCTCATTTGCTTCTGAGCAATCACGACTGGGTTACAAAGACACTGGTTGCAGTACAGGCATCAAGAACTTCTGGCCCATGTAGTAAAATGAAATGCTGGCATGTGATGGACTATAATTTGGGGTGAAAGAAGTTAAGGTCTGTGTCTGGATTGGTACTATTAATTAGGGTATTAAGTAAAACATATTGGGTGCAGAATTTGGAAGTCACATAAATCCCCCAAATGAATGAAGAGTTATTAATGTTAGTATAGGAAACTTACATTAAATGGAGAGACTCAAGCACTTCAACAGCATAGCATCCCAGTGGTATATGGATAATACTTTCATAGCATCCCAGTGCTATATGGATAACCTAGATAATGGTATATGGATAACCTAGATAATACTTTCTAGGTTGAAGATTAAATAAGTTAGTATTCAATAGTTTTATGTTTTAGACATCAAACAATTCTTATTTTTTAAAAATATTGATTAATTTATTTACACAAGAACTGGGGCACAGGTTAGAAGCACGTGAGGGTGAGAGAATTCACCAGAGACAGAAAGGGGAGCAGAACAGGCAGACGGACCAAAGACACTGTTGAGGGGAGCAGCTGGCGAGGTAGGAGAGGACTGCTGCACCATGTGGGTTTCTCCCTGGCCGGCCGGGAATCGAACAGGTGCTGCAGAGGCTGCGGACAACTTCACAGTGCTGTGCTCAACCCACTGTGCCACCAGGGAGGCCCTCAAACAATTCTTTAAAAAAATTAAGGAAAGTGTGTAAGTTGGGTAAAAGGAGACAGTTATAAGTGAAAGGTAGAATGTGACTTAATGTAGTGTCAATATTAGTTGATTTTTAATTCTCATACCAGATATTTATATAATGCTATCATGCAATCATTACTTCAATAAAAATAAATTATTTTCATTACAGTAAAGTATACATAGCACAAACCTGACATACACTCAAAAACAGTTTTTGTATTTGCTAGAAGATGAAAATAAAACTCAACTTTTATTCATTAAAATATAAATATACAGTCAATTCAATCATTTCAATAAATTATAAGTCTTCCTTTCCTATTTTTCAAGACTATTTTAATTGAAATAACTATGTAAATAAATCTCATAAGCTATCTCAACATGAGTTCTTATTTTTAATAACACAGAAGAGGGTAGTAGAGACATCGAGTGGAAAATACACAAAGTTGTCTAAAATCCTTTAAATTCCACTGCTTTAAAGTACAAAGAATGGTGGATGAGAAACTTTTTACCAGGAACGTCAATTCGAACTACAAAAAGGCAGAGGTAATAATCAGTTTCACTGAGGCAGTCATAAGATCATTCAATCACATCCTCAATTTATAAAGATATGGACAGTAAGTCCAGCAAGATGAAAAGAATTGCGTGGGGTTTTATGTAGTGCCAGAAGCAAATTTGAATTACAATCTCTGGGATATAAGTAATGTGGTTTATTCCCCTAAATATTCAGAGTATATACGAGATGATGACTTCCTTGAAATATAAAGTATAGCAAAATGAGTCAAGACCTAAGAGATAAACACACTAAACATATAAAACAGGGGGGAAAAAAAAACTTCCTCACAATGGAAATATTTTGAGTGAGGAATTTATTACATAATTTCCATGAATACTTATTTGCTGATGGTGTCACAAAATTAATGTCATTTTTATTCATGAATACAGTGACTACATGACTCACACTATATAGAATAATGATAATAATGGCTTTATTCCAAGAAAATTATCCAAATATGCAGATAAGCAAAGACAATCTGCTTCCACCATAAATTTATTCAAGAAAAGGAGATAGAGAATGAACTGTGAAAATTATTGAAATATTCACAATTGCAAAAATATACCATATTTTTCTTACCCGAGTCTTTGATACATACTGTTTCCACTGCTAAAAATAAATGATCAACTATGCAGTAAGCCTACCTGTCTACCACAACTACTTAAAGGTTACTTTTCCTTTTTTTAAAAGAAGATTTTATTTATTTATGCATACAAGAGCTGGGATACAGCCTAGAGATGTAGGGGGGCAAGAGAATTCACCAGAGACAGAGTGGGGAACAGAACAGGCAGACTGACTGAAACACACTGCTGAGGGGAGCAGTGGGCAAGACAGGAGAGGTCTGCTGCACCATGTGGGTTGTCGCTTGGCTGGCCGGGGATTGAACTTGTGCTGCACAGGCTCTGAAATACTTCATAGTGTGGTGCTTAACCCCTTGAGCCACCAGGGAGGCCCCTTAAAAGTTACTCTATCTATGTAGTTTTTCTCACTCATAAATCCCAATATCACCTGAAGTTCAAAGTTTGGGCAGTTAATCTAATCTCCCTATAGCTACTGGCTAGAACAATGTTTGAAAGCTAGTAGACACAATTGTTTTCTTTGACAGGAAAAATCTTTATATAAGCTAAGCTACATACTATCAATAAAAAATCTTTTAAAGATAAAATTGGGGGCCTCCCCAGTGGCGCAGCGGTTGAGCGCCGGGTTGCGAAGCTGCCCGCAGACTCTGCTGCGCTGGTTCGATTCCCGGCTGCTCCCTGGCCACCAGTGGAGGGTCCCACATGGCGCGCAGACCTCTCCTGCCACACCAGCCGCTCCCCTCAGCAGTGTACTTCGGTCCTTCTGCCTGCGCTGCTCCCTGCTCTGGCTCTGGTGAATTCTCTCACCCTCCCGCGCTTCTGACTGTACCCAGTGCTTGTATAAATAAATAAAAATAAATCTTAAAAAAAAAAAGATAAAATTGGATATACTGTTTGCTTTACTGATATTTGATTTGATTACATAACTGCTACAAAATTTTCTCATTTTGAAACAATGCTATTATGAGCTATATATGAATATTAATTAGTTCAAAATAAAAGTGATTAGACTGAAAACAGAAGTATGAAAAGAAAAATGGTGAACTAAGTTAAGTGTATAATTTACTACATATACTCATGCAGACACAAATATATGTGCACCTATGAGAATGCGCATATATATGAATGTATCTATAGATTTATATACATGTGCATGTATTTACAACCTAACAAATTTGTCTAGAAAATGTGCAAGTGTATATTATAATGATGCCTCTATTTATCTAGATAATATTGAGCAGCACAAGTGAACCAGGAATATATATGGGACAGCAGCACTACTCAGGGCTTATTTCTTGGCACACTAAGACATTCTCTGATGTTTGTATGCTTGCATGTTATCTTAAACAAAAGTGAAATATTTTGGCCACTAAATGAGATGTACCCATTTTAAGTAGTGCACATGGCCCATATTCCATGTCTAGGTTTTTTTGTTTTCACTTTGTTTTTTAAAGCCATAAGCAATCCCTGATAATCAGGTATAGCTTGTTAAAAATAAGTCAAAGATGCAGACTTTTTTAAAGGGTAGAGAGTCTTTTTTTTCTTTTTCTTCTTTTTTTAAAGATTTACCCATTTATTTATACAAGCACTGGGTACAGACAGAAGTGCTGGAGGGTGAGAGGATTCACCAGAGTCAGAGCAGGGAGCAGAACAGGCAGAAGGGCCGAAGTATACTGCTGAGGGGAGCAACGGGCATGGCAGGAGAGGTCGGCATCCCATGTGGGACACTCTGCAGAGGCTGCGGCAGCTTCACAGCCCAGAGCTCAACCACTGAGCCACTAGGGGAGGCCCAAGATGCAGACTTTTTTGTAGTACTTATCATTTGTATCTCTGTCAAGATGCCTGTTATTAGCATTCTAAGAACTGATCAGGTTCTTTGTCAGTTGCAGGCCTGCTAATTCTTTCTCACCTGCTGTGAATAAAAGCCTGAGCAGTGTCTATGTTACTGCTTTCCTAAAAACCATGTACTGGGGAAAAAGGAAGAATTTTTTTAGCTTTTCTACATTAGAAATTTTTATGGTACGCTTTTAGGTCAATGCCATTGATCATTCAATAACCATGTGCAAAATGTAGTATATTCATTTTACAAAAGACATCTCTGACATACAGAGTTTAAATAATTTATCCAAAGGAAGAGAGAGAAATAGTTCTTAAACCCATCTGATTCCAAATTCAGTATTATTTTCTCTGTATTATACTTTCTCCACGCTGATCTGTAAATTCTAAATTTCAACACTAGTTAAAGAATTGTAATTGCAGCACGTGTCTTTGAGGTTGATTTAGAAATATTTGAAGGGAATAAATGTTCTTAGTTTTATTGCAGTTGCCAATTCAAGAATCAAGAACCTGAGATTTATTTGTGCATTGAAGGCCTCATTCACAATTCTTTTCAGTTGCTTGAAAATAGTGATGAAGTTAAAACACATTATGTAGATTATTGAAAGATGAGAAAATATAAAAATGTAATCCCATGAGCTAAGAACTAATTGTTTTTTGCTAGTTGTGCAACTGTGAAATTACTTCCAAAATATCTCTAAATTCTTCATATATCATCTGAAGTTCCTATTCAGAGGAATTAGGTTTACCTTTTGCAAGAATTAAGAATCACTATTATCTAGTAAGTGTCCAAATTGACAGAGTTCTACAGCTTCATATGATTCTTTAGATTAATATAACCAGCGGTGATTTACAAAAGAAAGTAAACTCGTGGAACAATCAACAATTTCTGTAACAGACAAGTTTTATATGGGGTTTGGATTTATAACAAGAGTATGGTGGAGGAAGGGGTTTCAAATAATTTTTAAACTAATGGTTCCAGGGTTTCTCTGGAACAATTTAAAACTTCACTAAGCTTCATTGTTCTTAGCAAGACAGCCCACACAGCTTTCAAACAAAGAAAGACTATTCAGACTAGATAACTTGGTCAGTGATAGATATGTTAATAACAGACCTCTTAATAGAGACACAGATATGAAAAGCACTACAGAAAGTTCTGTATGTATGACTTATTTTTCTTTTACAAAGAAAGCAGTCCTACCATCTACTCCATATAGACATATCTGATATTGTCCCCACCCCCAAAGCCCATTCCAAGAAAGCATACACATATACATAACACACACACACATACATACTCTCTCTCTCTCTCTCTCTCTCTCTCTCTCTCAGCTTTTTTGACCCTGTTTTTCCCATGAGAAATTGTCAACAGAAACCCCCTTCTTGCAACTTTGCCTACAATAGATTTTGCAAATTCTATCCTCTTTCTTTTGGCATAATTGTACTGAGGATGATTGTGAGTTATTGATTCTAGGGGATATTTAAAATCTCCCTGCATAACTACTCTAAGATCTCTGCCTTGCCTTTGCTTATTCTACTCCTTTCTCCTTTTGTCACTTAGGTCTTCCATTCAGTTTCTTTGCATCTTTTGATATGCCCTCCTCAAACTCTTACTTCAATCATCCCTTTATTTGTTCCCACCAGAAATTTTCCTGCCCACTCTACACCATCAAGTTTCTTCAGTCACTTGAGCTGCAGCCCCCTTGGCCTCCATGAGTTTTTAAAGGATCCCCCTCACACCAGACCCAAAAAAAAAAAAAAAAAAAAAAAAACTGTTTGGCATGGAAAAGGACAAAGGTTAGTTAGAAATAGATTGGGTATGTTACACACTCTCATAGGTTTAGAGACATCCAGACAGGTTCTGGACATCTCCTTAGTCACTTTACTAAAGAGTAGCTTCCTTCCTTTCCTTCCTTTCCTTCCTTTCCTTCCTTTCCTTCCTTTCCTTCCTTTCCTTCCTTTCCTTCCTTTCCTTCCTTTCCTTCCTTTCCTTCCTTTCCTTCCTTTCCTTCCTTTCCTTCCTTTCCTTCCTTTCCTTCCTTCCCTTCCTTCCCTTCCTTCCCTTCCTTCCCTTCCTTCCCTTCCTTCCCTTCCTTCCCTTCCTTCCCTTCCTTCCCTTCCTTCCCTTCCTTCCCTTCCTTCCCTTCCCTCCTTCCCTTCTTTCTTTCTTTCAGCACTGAGTACAGTCAGAAGTGCGGGAGGGTGAGAGAATTCACCGGAGTCTGAGCAGAGAGCAGAGCAGGCAGACTGACGAAATACACTTCTGAGGGGAGCAGCGGGCGGCAGGAGTGGTCTGCGCGCCATGCGGGATCCTCACCTGGTGGCGGCCGGGGATCGAACCGGTGCTGCAGAGGCTGCAGGCAGCTTCGCAACCCAGCACTCAACCAATGCGCCACCGGGGAGGCCACCTAAAGGGTAGCTTTTAGAGTCAAATCACAGCATAGAAAAAATAATTCATACTACATGCTATTAACTCAATCTATTAACTAAACAGTCATTTAAAAGACATGTTCATATACACATATCTATAGCAAAAGAAAGGTGAATGCAAAGTAGCATACATACACAAGTTTTGGACAAAATGAAAAATAACCACAAAATACTTTTAAAAGGATTAGAATTTGTTACAAAGTACATTATTTGTCTATTAGATTACCACTTCTGGATGTCTTAAAAAGTATTAAAACAGGGGCCTCCCTGGTGATGCAAGGGGTTAAGTCTCTGCACTATGAAGCTCTAGGCAGCCACTGCAACACCAGTTCAATCCTCAGCCAGGGAGCTGACCCACATGGCCCAGCAGACCTCTCCTGCCTCCCCCACTGTTCCCCTCAGCCTTGTATTTCAGTAGCTCTACCTGTTCTGCTCCCCATTCTGTCTCCAGTGAATCCTCTCACAACTCAGCACCTCTGGCCTACATCCCAGTTCTTGTATGCATAAATAAAAAAATAAATCTAAAAAAATATTAAAACATATCACTAAGGCAGAATTACATATTTTGTCATTACCCTAGATTACCTCAAAATCTTATTTTAAGAATAGTTGTCTAGAACTACACCAAATACTCCTTTCCCATTTCAAGACAGTTTCTAGAGATAATGCTTTTTATTCTTATGTGTTAATATACTGAAATATAATGAAGATAAAATGTCAAATAAACCACTAATATTTTGTCTAGTGCCTCCCGAACATGCTCATCAGATATGTATAGGTTATTTCAGATAATACAGGATCATTTTCACAACACTTTCAGAAGTAAAAGTTGTCATTTTGCTAGCAATAATAATCCCTATCTTATATTTAAAGTTAGGTATCTCATACACAAATATATTGTTAGTGTTAAGTAATTACTAATGGTATGTGATATGTGTGGATGATATGTGTGAGGGGGATCCTTTAAAAACTCATGGAGGCCAAGTCAGGTACATGACTTTCATATTCCTCAAGAACCTCTGACATATCATTTAGATTAATTAGTTTGCACCAACAGTGGTCTCCCAGTGAGTATTATAATTTAAAAAATATCAGTGAAAGTACAGAATTAGAAAATTCTGCTCTAAGGGTAAGTGAATATGATTTTTTAAGGTGAAAATGGTTAGATCAAGTACAAGAATCACAACTCTACATTCCTTTCTAATAAATAAGGATTTTGTCACAGGGCAAACTACTTGTTACCAATAATAAATAAGGCCAAAGTAATAGTCACAGCATTTCACAGCTGAAAGCAACCTTGTATGTCATCCCACGCAAATGCCTGATTTTTTAGATAAGAAAGCCTCAGAGAAATTAATTAAATTTGCCCAGCTAGGCATCAGAAACTTTGGACTGGCATATCACAAGATAATAATATTTCTAATTATAATGACATTTATAGTAATGCTTTTCAAATATTTTCAGTGTACCCTAGTCCACATGTTTTCAGCCCATGGGTATTTAATCTCTCTAGTTTGGGTCAGTACTTATTTTACATATTTTAAATAACTGTATGAAAGTGAGGTTTTATATGAAAGTGAGGTTTGAAATTAGAGGTGGCAAATGTTAACTATGCTATTTTTGATTTATGCAAATGACAGCATTTAAGGCTGATAGAGGTAAAATCATTTTATTCATAAAGGAGAACAGTGAGGTTAACTCTCAGTATTAACCTTCTTAATACTCTTACATTGAAAGCATTCTGTGCTTTTAGGTGAGACACATTTATAAAATTCCAGTTGCTATTCTTTCTAAACTACCTGAATATTTTATTCTGTTAATTAATGCCAAGACTTATATATATTTTTTTTAAAGAGGCATGTATTTTTATTTATGATTTATTTATTTGTTTGTTTGTTTTGTTTATACATGCACTGGGTACAGTCAGAAGCGCGGGAGGGTGAGAGAATTCACCAGAGCCAGAGCAGGGAGCAGAGCAGGCAGAAGGACCGAAGTACACTGCTGAGGGGAGCAGCGGGCAGCAGGAGAGGTCTGCGCGCCATGTGGGACCCTCCTCCAGTGGCCGGGGAGTAGCCGGGGATCCAACCGGCGCCGCAGAGGCCGCGGGCAGCTTCGCAACCCAGCGCACAACCGCTGCACCACCGGGGAGGCCCCAAGACTTATATTTTTAAAAACACATTTTTTGCACCAAGAAATGTGCTTATTACTAAAGTTATAACAAAGCAATTTAAACAAGAGAGCTAGGAATTAGACAAAATTACCAAAGGAGGATAGTTAGAAAGAAACAGTTCTAAAAATCTTTAAATATAACCTTTAGTTTTGGTAATGAAGGGTGGCAGAACATACCACCCCAAAATATATCACTTTCCCATGAGGACTGTTTTAGAGCTGAAGCGAAAAGAGAAGAAACATATAAGAAAAGCTCCCCATTCTATCACATTTGCCTAAAAAAAAAAAAAAGACACAAGTTTATGATGATTTTTATTTTTTCCTGTCTTTTGGGAAGGAAAAGGGGCCTAAAGAATTATGTTTACATCCTTCTTAGTGCAGAAGGCACAGATTTAAGGTTGCATAACAAACTTTACTCTTTACCATGCTTTTCCTACCACCTTTCCATAACTAACCAGCCATACCCTTTCTTTTGTCTTTGGAGAAAGATGGTATTTAATCCCCAGTTCTAAGTCACCTCTGAGTTACTCATTTTCTCTTAGATAACTCTCATGTGTACACTGTTAATAGTTTCTATTTGTTTTCCTCTTGTTAATCTTTCTTGTTATAAAGTGCTCCAGTCAAGAACATAGAATAGAAAGTACTTTTCATTCCCTGAAACTAAATAAAAAGCTATACATTTTATCGACTAATATTGCACAAGCACAATCAATTAACAACTGTTGGGTTTCTATAAGATGACCAATTCTTAGAATGTACAGAACCTAGAGATGTTCCAATTCTGATCAGCTGAATATTGACTCAAATTCCAAAAAAGGCCAGGCTTTAATTGTAGGGGTTAAGCTATCCCACCTGAGCCGAGCAAAGTGTGGTTCCTGGGCCCTCACCCTTGCGCTTAAGTTTGGAGGACATGATTCAAACACAGTAACAGGAGGGTTTACATACAGGGAGAAAATAGGAGAGGTAAGATAAAAAGAAAGTCTAAGGTGGCAAAAAGCCACCTGACTTACCCCAGACAATGTCCTGAGTCTGTTGTAGAGCAACCCCGATACAAAACGGGGTGCCTGACTGTGGGTCCTCACCCGCGCGCTTAAAAGGACTTATTAATGCTTTACTGCAGGCAGAGGCGAGCGATCGCCAGCCAGAGAGCAGCAAGGCCCACGTGTTTGGTTTTTATATCCAACCTGGCTGCCCAACTCCACCCTCAGGTCCCAGCCACCCTCCCCTTGGTGGTGATGGGATTTGTCTTTTCCAATATCCTGGTCCTGATGGCTTTAGTCTGGAGTGGGGGTGGAGTCCACAAAGCCTGTATGAGATTATTTCAGGACATCCTTTCCCCCTAACAAGTCCAAACCAAAAGCTGCTCAAGAAAGACGGCACAACTTCTGGTGGAGGAAGGAAAGTCTGGAGTAGGCAAAAAACTTTTAAGCAGGGTGGCTGGAGGTGCTCACAGGTGGAGCTGTTATAGGACAGGGAGAGGGGCAGCCCAAACCCCGCAAACCTGCCTATTCTAAATGGGTTCTGCCATCTGCCGCATCAACACAAAACATATGAGACTTTAATGGGAAGGAATTTTAATAAAACTAGGAAACAATACAGGAAAGGCAAAGAGTCTAGTTTCTAAATGAAGCACCCAAAGTTACCCGTCCCCTCATGGGTAAAAGTCCATCCATATGGGATTGGCCCAGAACAAGGCCCCAAAGCCTGCCACAAGTCTAAAGCATTTTTCAGTGGGGACCCACAGAAAAGGGTCAGAAACAACCAGACAAACCAGGAAGGAAAAGAGCAAAATTAACATCAAGATAAAAGCTGCCACTGTCACCTCCCCATGGGTCTCACCCACGTCTGTGTCACCCAGTCTACGACCAAAAGACAAGCGCAGTTTCTTCACATGTCTCTAGGCTCCATGCGCCTCCTCCAGGTCTCCTGGCTCCATCCTGCTTCCTTCCTCAGTCTCCTCTGCAGCTTCTCCTCTCCCTACTCAGCTCCACCCTCCCTTGGGTGGGGCAGGGAACTTCCCCCCTTCCTGGAGACCACCCTGTTACAGAGCTACTGAATCAATAGCCTGAGGCTGTTGGGAGATAGCGCCTCAGAAGCCAGGAGCTAGGAGAGCAGAAGACTGATACCAAAGGTCTTCCCGAGGAGAGTGCCCAAATCACCTGCTGACCTAGTTTTTAAGATTTTTTCAGTCCCACTTCACTCCTCTGTTTGCTCCAACAGCCTCCACTCAAGATGGGGGTGCAAGCTCCAATTCTGTGTCTGGGTGTCTGGCAGCGCCACATGGCGGGGAGGTGGTTCCAGCAATGCATATGCCTGTGGGGCCCAGCTCAGCTAAGCTATGGCAGGGAGCACAGTGGAGCCAGGGAGGCTGTTAAAATCTACCCACGCCGAGTGCATGTGTGTCAGTGCCTGTAGGAAGTGTGGTGGAGTCAGGTCCTGCCAGGCTGCCCCCAAAGCAAGTTAGCCAGGTGCAGTGTCTGATGGGAAGGGGGTGCAGTGGAGCCAGGCCCCAATCCACTGCTCCACAAACCAGGACCCAGAAGCTCCTCTTACACACCTGCTTTATCCCAGCTAGCATAAAATGTTCAAAACAAACAAGCAAACATACAAAGGAGGGGAAATGGAAGATGTGAAAATAAAGGAAATAGAGCCACTGAAAAAGTATATAATGCTTTTTTTTTTTACTTTTATTTTTTTTCTTTTTAAATTTTATTTTTATATTCCCCATACAATTGCAACCCCCCCTTTCTGACCCCAATCCCTCCCCTCCCGCCCCCCACACCCCAAAAAGTGTCTCTGGTTCATAGTTTTTGTTGATTTTGATTTTCACTTTCTTATAGTTATTCATTTTCCTGGTCCCTTATTTAAGTTTTCTAGATTCCTGCTATGAGTGAGACCATCCAGTAATTTTCTTTGAAAAAGTATATAATGTTTTATCACTGAATAGACCTGCTCATGGACAGGATTCTGGTGGCAAAAATATCAGTAAATTTTAAGTTGGAGAAATGAAAAAAAAAAAATGGTGAGACAATAGCAAGCCACCTAACACATGTGTAACTTAAGCCAATAATTATAAATGCTGGGCAGTAGTGATAAATGAAGATATGATGTTCATTTATTTTTTTCCATCTTTCATTGAAAATTACAAATCTTTATATCTAAAAATCCTCAATAAAAATGAAGCAGAACAAGTGCAAAGAAGAAAAATACCAAAGCAATTTTTATGCATTTGATGAAATCCAATCATTAAAAGAAAATCATAGTATTAGCCAGAGAAAATAAGCAATTATTAGTAGAGGAAGAAATATAAAAAGTAAATGACATTTCTTATTAAAAGCAAAACAAAATATGTCCATGTTGAATTCTTTATCCAATATATACAGCACACACAAATGAAGCTGAAATAAAGACTGCTAATAACCTTCAAAGATAGGGTCTCCCCTGGTGGCGCAGCGGTTGAGAACTGGACTGCAAGGCTGCCCGCAGCCTCTCCAGCGCCGGTTTGTTCCCTGGCCGCTGGCGAGGGTCCCACACTCTGATATCAAAAGCTAATAAGGATATCATAAAAAAGAAAACTACATAGGGCCTCCCTGCTGGTGCAGGATTAAAGTCTCAGTACTATCAAGCTATGGCCAGCCACTGCAGCATGAGTCTGATTCCTGGCCAAGGAGCTGACACACATGGTGCCGCAGACCTCTCCTATCTCACCTGCTGCTCCCCTCAGTAGTGTATTTCAGTAAACTCTCCTGCCCTGTTCCCCATTCTGTCTCTGGTGAATCTTCTCTCCCAACCTCTTGCCTGCGCCCCATTTCTTTTACGCAAAAATAAAAATCAAATGTACATGTACAATGTACATACCTTTTCAAAGTTGTAATATTTTTCCAAATTATCCACTAATATTTTTGATCTCAATTATTAATAATTTCCTTCAAATATCTATTTCTTCATGCACTCTTTTTTTTTATTTCTATACAATCAAAATCTGTACAATGTCAAAAGGAGAGCCAAACTTTTTTTTGAGGAAATGACACTTTATATCTGTATCTTATAAAATACGACTTTGAAATTAACCTTTCATTGAACATGTGTGGTTTTGAATATTTATTTAAGATCATTTATAAAATTAAAAAAATTATCTGATAGTTCACATCACATCAAATACTGATTCTTTGAGGGAAAGAAAAATATACATACACACACACACAGAATAAACTTTGTTGAAGTTCTTACAATTGCCCTCACTGAATTCAATATAATCTACCACTTAGATTATAACCACCTCCATAACAGACTTTCTACTTTAGCCTGTGCATCCCTATACTGTCTTCTTGTTATAGGACAGGGAGAGGGGCAGCCCCACCCTCCCTTGGGAGGGGCAGGGAACCTCCCCCTTTCCTGGGGACCACCCTGTTACATTCTCAGTACAATGCCATTATTTTACCTGTCGTTTTTTGTAATTCTGTACTCAGAATTCTTTGCTTAAACACATTTAGCAGTTTTCCATTTCACAGAGTAAAAAATAAAATCATAATAAATAGCCATGATCATGCACTATTGCATCCCCATAAACTCAGATTGTCTGCATTTCTCCAACTCACTCCTTCCCCTATATCAGATTTTTGTTTTTTCTCAAAGGTGTCCAGTCATTTCCATGCCTCTGGTGCCAAGAACAATCAATCTGACAATATATTCATGGCTTGCATTCTCATGCCTGGGGCTCCACTCAAGCACCACTTAATCAGTAAGGTCTTGGCCCACACTAATTTAAAAAACAAATGTACTCCACCCATACCCAAATTTCGGTTCCCTATTCCTGTTTCTGTATTTATTTCCTCTTGATCACTTACATTTGAGATGCTTATGCACTGTTACTTATGCACTTGTTTCTTGCTTGATCCACCCCACCCTCTTTAATCCACAGAAGTTTGTGATCTCAGGAAGTCATTGAGGTCAGAGGGCTGTGTCTGTTCCTCTCATTGCTATATTCTCTATGCTTAGAACTGCATCTTGCATGTAATAAGCAGTAGGTATCTATTGAATGAATAAATGAAAGGATGGGTGAATGAATTCATGTGTAAAAAATGTGTCTGAGTGTACGCTAAATAACAGATTTTGTTTCTAGGTTGGCAATTAAAACGAGTTGAATAAAATAAACTTGGAGTAAATTGTTTAAATAAAAAAGAGAAAATAGTAATAAGCACAGATCTTTCTGCAATCTTTTAAATATATTAGATCATTCATGAATATGTTATCTTTATAAAATGGGACTCCAGCCTATTTCACATAAGGGTATTGAGTTCTAGACTACTGGTCCTTGGCAAAACTGTTATTTAACACTGGAGAAAATGCTTTAAAAATTGAATAGGGCCTCCCTGGTGGCCCAGGGGATAAAAAGACAGCTCTTTCAAGCAATTGCCAGCCACTACTGCTTGAGTTTGATAACCAGTGAGCTACCCACATGGCACAACAGACCTCTCCTGTCTCCACAGCTGCCCCCCTCATCAGTATATTTCAGTGGATCTGCCTGTTCTGCTCCCCACTCTCTCTGGTGAATCCTCTCAACCCTCCCACCTCTGGCTTACACCCCAGATCTTGTATGCATAAATAAATAAATCTTTAAATATATATATAAATACATACATATATAACCTACAAATACATACTAGCTAAAAGTATTATTAATTAAATGGCATAATAATTAGCCCAGGAGAGCAGACATCATCTCTGTCTGCATTTAAAAAAAAAAATTGAATTAATACTACTGTAACAGGGTAGTGCCCAGGAAAGGGGGAAAATTCCAGGTACCCAGGCCCACACAAAGGAGGGTGAGCTGAGAAGGGAGAGAAGAAGCTGGAGAGGAGACAAGGGAAGGAAGGAAGCAGGATGGAGAGCCAGAAGGAAACCTGGAGGTACATGGAGCTGAGAGACATGTGAAGAAACTGTGCTTGTTTCTTGGTCCTGGATTAGTTGAAACAGACTTGGATAAGAGACCCTTGGAGAGATTAACAACGACAGCTTTTATCTTGATTTTTCTATTTTCCCCCCAAACTTGTCTGGCTGTTTCGGACCCTTTTCTGTGGGTTCCTGCCAGAAGGTTCTTTAGACCTTTAGGGCCTTGCTCTGGGCCAATCCTATTTGGGTGGACTTTTACCTACAAGAGGATGGGCAACTGGGTGCTTGATTTAGAAACTATATTCTTTATATTTTCTGTATTGTTTACTAATTGTATTAAAGTTACTTTGCATTAAAGTCCTATATTTTTTGTCTGGATGTGGTGGATGGCACAGAGCAGGCAGGTTTGGGTGTTCTAGGATGCCCCTCTCCCTGCTCTGTAACATTGTCTTTTTTTTTTTTTTTTTTTGTGGGACCCTCGCCAATGGCGGGGGAACAAACTGGCGCTGCAGAGGCTGCACCACCAGGGGAGGCCTTGTAACATCATCTTAAAAGATATTGAAGACATGTCAGTATTCTATATTATGTAACGATGCTTCTCTTAAAATTATCACCCTTATAATTGTGGCTCATGTTACAAATACCTAATGCCTTACGCTTATCGAACTCACCTGGTTCCATAGTCGGCTTTCTAGGCTTCCTGAGGAATAGATTTTTACATTGAGATTTTATAAGATGTCAAAACCACTGAAGAGAAAACCTTGTGAAATGATTTTACTCTCCCACCAGGCACAAAATTGTATTTGATTAATGTTCATTTTATCTATAACAACAGCAACAGTGCGGTTACTCTCAAGCAAATGACAAAGGGCATAGTGCTCCCCGCCTCTCCAGCATGGAGGAAGTACTCTTTCCTGGGTCACAGGCTAAGCAGCACGCATCTCTGTTTTATACTGACTTCTTCATGAACAACAAAGCCAATATTACTCAGATTCATATTATTTGTTCTGTGAATATTTATATGGATGCACAAGTTATTAGCAAGTGATCTAAGTTTACTCAAGCCAAATTGGCCTAAATTATTGGCTATAAAATTCCTAAAAAATGACCTTATAGATAATACTTATGGTTTTTGATGAACCAAATGACTAAAATATCCTTCACAGCTCTTAAACTTGAAATTTCTATGACAACTAGCAGCCTATCAAATTCTGAAGATTGAGAGGTCTTGTCCATCTTCATGCATAAGTTGCTTTGGTAGTTGATACTCATCTTTTTTATAGAAATGAACTGCATGGGTTTCGGGAACCCTTTCAGGAACATCATAGAAAAAAATCTGTATAATTATTGAGAAATGCTTTCCACAATTGCATAATGTTTTGAGTCATGGTTTCTGTGATTTGAAAATGGGTAACAGTAAGATATACTCTGCAGAAAACTGCATTTTAATCAAATGGAAAGAACCAATATGTATGTCAAGGGCAAAATAACTAGTAAAGGAATTGATTTTAAAGCTATCACAACAGAGTGATGATCTTGGTGAGGTAGTTTTCCCTTATATATTTTTTAAAGATTTATTTATTTAGGCATATAAGAACTGGGGTACAGGCCAGAGATGCAGGGGGTGAGAGGATTCACCAGAGAGAGTAGGGAGCAGAGCAGGCAGATTGACTGAAAACACTCCTGAGGGGAGTAGTGGGCAAGACAGAAGAGGTCTGCTGTGCAATGTGGGTAGCTGCCTGGCCGGGTATCAAACTTGTGCTGCAATTTGTATTGTTTACTAATTGTATTATAGTCACTTTCCATTAAATTCCTATTTTTTTGTCTTGATGTGGTAGATGGCAGAAAATATTTAGAGCAGGCAGTTTTGGGAGTTCTAGGGTACCCCTCTCTCTGCCCTGTAACAGTATCATCTTAAAAGATATTGAAGAACTATGAAGCTGTCCACAGCTACTGCAGCACGAGTTTGATCCCCAGCCAGGGAGGTGACCCACATTGTGCAGCAGACCTCTCCTGAGTCACCTGCTGCTCCCCTTAGCAATGTATTTCATTTATCTGCCTGTTCTGTTCCCCACTGTTTCTGGTGAATCCTCTCCCCCCCCACACCTCTGGCCTGTACCCCAGTTCTTGTATGCATAAATAAATCTTTTTAAAAAAACTCAACAGGATTAGACAAAAGGTGACAGCAGGATTAGAAAAATAAAGTAAGAAACCTGTGTCTTACCTTGTTGCAGGTAAACAGTAGTGTAGGGGCAGGAACAGGGCCACAATGCAGGTTTTCTGATCCAGCAGACCCAGTAAAGGAGTCCTAGAGAATCCTCGGTGGCTTTTGCAGGCTTTTATTGGGATTTACCGGGTACATGGCAGGTAGGGGTGCCGCCCAGCCTCCCAGCCACCAGCAAGTCTTCACTCTTTCTGGGATCTCGCTGTTCTCTCTGCTTTTCTCGTGGTTCTCTGCTTCTGCTTCTCTCGGCTTCTGCTGCTTTTCTTCTCTGCGTCTCTGCTTCTGTTCGTTCTTGGCTTCTGCTGGCGTCCCCGTGACACCGCCCTAAAAAGCCCAGTCTTAGCCCAAGTGAATCCCATCTACCTATGCCCACACCCTACTCCAGGTGCCCGCCATCAGGCATGCATTCAGGACCGCAGGGTTCCGTCAACTATCCTAATGGTGGGAGGGCAGAAAAGCCTGATACTTTTACCTCACCTTACAAGTAGAGTCACCCATAAATCTCAGGAGAAGGTGTGGACAGCTAATCTTTGCCTGTCATTAGTGGGAAGCAGATGGTTTTGTGAATCACAATTTCAGGCTGCAAATAGAAGCCTCATCTATGGGGAAACACAGGTGATTCAATCTGACTTTCCTTCCTGGTTTGGTCTTTAATTTGTTCTAGTTTAGGAGTCTCAGGTTCATGTCAGTAGTCATCACTCTGCACACTTACTCCTAAAGTTCTCCAGTGGTGCATGGTTGGTCCTGCGCACTAAATCTGTGTAACCTCGTGTAAAGGGCAGGACTGGGCACAGTGCAGGTTTGTTTTTTTTTTAATTAATAAATTTTATTTTTATATTCCCCATACAATTGCAATCCCCCCATTCTGACACAGTGCAGGTTTTCTGATCCCATGCAGACCGGGTAAAGAAGGAGTCGGAGTCCTCACTGGTTTTTTGCAGGTCTTTTATTGGGGTTCACCAGGCATATAGCAGGCAGGGGTGCTGGCTGGGGGGCTGGGAGGCTGGCAGGTCTCCCAGGCCCCAGCAAGTCTTCACTCTATCTGGGCTCTCTGGCTTTCGTTCGGCTGCTTCTCGGCTTCTCTTTCGGCTTCTGCTTCTGTTTCTCCTGGCGTTCCCGTGACGCCGCCCTTAAAAGCACAGTCTTAGCCCAGGTGTACCCACTCCAGGTTCCCACCATCAGGCATGCATTCAGGATCACAGGGTTCTCTCATCTATCCTGATGGCAGGAGGGCAGAAAAGCCTGTTATTTTTCCTTACCATACACCTCGTCTCATTGTAGTGCCCAGTTTTTGAAATCTGTGGTGTGGGCATGTGCCCTTGAGTTAACAGGAGAAAGCCTCTGTACAGCAGCCACCTTTCCCATTCATAGGTAGTCCTGCTGCAGTATCAATAAAAGCTCAGATTATAGTTTTTCTACCCTTTTGCCTTACTCTTGCCCCTGATGGGTGTGATGGCTATCTGCTTATCTTTCTTTTTTTTAAAGATTTATTTATTTATGCATACAAGAACAGGGGTACAGACCAGAGGTGTGAGGGTGAGAGGATTCACCAGAGACAGAGTAGGGAGCAGAACAGGCAGGTTGATTGAAATACACTGCTGAGAGGAGCATCAGGCAAGACAGGAGAGGTCTGCTGCACCAGGTGGGTTGCTCTCTGGCCAGAGATCAAACTTGTGCTGCAGTGGCTGTGGATAGCTTCATGGTGCTATGTCTTAATCCCTTGTATCACCAGGGAGGCCCCTATCTGTTTATCTTTCAAAGGTTGTTGTAAAGGCAGGACAGGACACAGTGCAGGTTTTCTGATCCCATGCAGACTGGGTAAAGGAGGAGTCAGAGTCCTCAGTGGTTTGCAGGTTTTTATTGGGGTTCACCAGGCATATGGCAGGCAAGGGTGCTGGGGGCCGGGAGACGGGCAGTCCTCCCAGCCCCCAGCAAATCTTCCCTCTATCTGGGCTCTCTGGTGTTCTCTGCTTCTGCTTCGGGCTTCTTCTCTTTTGGCTTCTACTGGCATCCCCGTGACACTACCCTTAAAAAGCACAGTCTTAGCACAGGTGTACCCACTTCAGGTGCCCGCCATCAGGCATGCATTCAGGATCACAGGGTTCCCTCATCTATCCTGATGGCGGGAGGGCAGAAAAGCCTGTTTTTTACCTTACCCTACAGTTGTTAACACTGTTTTTGTTGTAGTTTGGTTTTGAATATATGGAGGAGGTGAGTCTGATGTCTTCACTTGCCACCATTTTATGGGAGTGCCTAATTGCCTGGTGTGTAGTCAACCTAATTTCATCAATGTAGTGGTCCTGCACATTACTAAACTGGATTATGGGTGAGCACTAGGATAGATAGGAACCATTTTTTCAAAGAATTCTTACACTGGATTTTAAGTGACATAGCCAAAAATTAGAGTGTATTAAGCAAGTGAGAGTTGCGGTCTGATCTGTAGAGAGGCCAACTGCTTAAGAATATTAACTGTGGGGGCCTCCCTGTTGGCCTACGGTTTAAGTTTCAGGGCTATCACCACTATCTACTGAGTTCAATCCCTGGCCAGGGAGCCAACCCACATATGACAGCAGACCTCTCCTGTCTCTCCTGCAGTTCCCCTCAGCAGTGTATTTTAGTAGATCTGTTCTGCTCCCCGGTCTGTCTCTGGTGAATCTTCTCACCCCCTGCACCTTCCCAGCTCTTCTACTTGAAAAAAAAAAAAAATCTGGAAAACAAAAAAAGAATATCAACTCTGAAGGCACACTGCCTTAGTATAAATCCACTAGATATGTTATCATGTATGCTTTAAATTTTCTGTGCTTCATGTCCTCAGGTATAAAATAGAAAATTAATATACTATCTCACTACTTGCAGAGAAGATTGGATTAACATATATAATATATGGTTAGAATAATTATTGAGACATTTATAAAAAGGTGTTAAGTAATTATTAGCAGTAGTACCAGTGGGTTTATAAGGTATGTTTTGTAGTGTATTGCCAGTTATTTTGCTAGAGAGCAGCAATGAAGAAGCTATGAGTGGCAAGGGATATGGTCAAATTTGAAATAGCCAGAGGCCAGATTTTGTAGGTCTGTGTTTCTTGGTGACAACTTTAGACTTTAATTGGAAAGTTGAGAGTAAAGAGTCAAATGTTTGAATTTGCATTTTATTCCCTTAGTTACATGTCTTTATTAAAGGTTTAAGCTAGTCTGACTCACAAGGCACTCAGAAAAAAAAAGTAAATTTTGGAACTTGTGCTCCTTCATAAGGGAACACGAAGTAGTCACTTCACTGAATTCAAGACAAGCTGCCCTCTTTAGTCTTCAAAGGCACAGAAGACTTGAAGTGAATGCTAATTTGAGAAATGGTCCAAGCTCAGATTTCTTAATGACCCACCCACTAGTGAAGTGGTTGCAAATTGTCACCTTATGATCCCTTCCACAATCATCAACGATAGCCAATTTGTAACTTCAGTGTTGCTTCTCTGAAAATGGTGGAGGCAATCTTCTAGCTCCTGTGATTTGCTTTTCTCTCTAATCTCCCTTTTCTTGATTATGACAGTAGTTTTTGTTCCTCTAACACATCTGGACTCCCTGCAATACTTAAATCCTTTGATTGATAAATAAATAAACGCTCCTAAAGGAGAAAATGGAATCACATTTCAAAAACAGTTTACAATTACATAAAAAGAATGAAACCAGTGGAATCCAAAGGGGACTGTGCTATGAATATCCCATTATAGTCATCCTGCATGGCTGTCAATTAGATAATTGCTCCTAGTATAATTATTAGTATTATCAGTCATCAATAGCCATGTTCAATACTTTGAAGCCGTTAAGCAGGGTGAGGACACAAAAGCATTGCCTTGCCAATTTGGTGACACTGTCTGGCAAGCTCAGTGACACTGTCTGGCAAGCTTATTGCTCTGTCGGAATAGATCGGAATTGAGAAAATAACTCAGATTCACTAGTAGGAAGAAAGGTATAATATCTTGGAAAATAGTGAACACATTTTCAGTTATGAAGAGCTTGCATCTTGCAAGGGAAAACCTTAGAAAAGAGCAGATCGGTATAATTTGTCAGATCTCATGCAATGGGAAAATAGGATAGTTCCTGTAGGTACAGATTTATCATTTTATAGGCAGCATATCAGACATACTGCAGAGGTTTGAACTTCAGTTTGCATAGCTGCACCTTAAGTGCAAAGAAAAATGCAGAGTCCTCAGCTTCAGCACAAGAAAATCTGTTTCACTAATTCTCCAGCATGCTAACATAAGGTTAGATGCATGGGGTAAGTTAAAAGGTAGGTATGGCAACATTAAATTTCTCTATTCTGGTTTCACATGCCTGAGGCAAGTCACCTAAGTATTTGGTTAATCTCATTCAAAGTCTGATTGCTTGATCTATTATGGAAACTGACTTTTATTGTAAAAGTTGCCTAACTTAGTTTCAAATTCTTTTATCATTCTATTTAGGAAAAACTATGGCTATTCTCTTTCTAGCTGAGATTTAGTGTCAAGCTGTTTTTTATCCTTTTTTAGTATTACTGTGTCATTTTATGGGAATTTAGGTGGAGGAGAGTAATAAGTAATAAGGATCAATGTTCATTGTCCATAAAATGTAAATGCCTTAACCACTCCCTTTTTGTTTAAGGACAATAAACTGATTTTCCTTCAAGTGATAGCACCATGATGGAAGGTTTTTTTTTTTTTTTAATACTTTTAAAGTACCTTACTACTGTGACCAAAAAAAATAAAACACGCATTGAAGTCCATGGAGAAATTGCATTTTGTATTTATTTATTCAGCTGATATACCTACTTGTATCAGAATTACAGGGTATGGCAATAAAAAATAAAAACACACAACTCCAAGAGGTTACATTTTAGAAGAGAATGAGAAAACAGATACACAAATATGTATGTGATACGTCATAATAATACATTTACACAAAGAAGTCAAACAAGTTAAGGGGAGAGACAGTGATGACAGCAGAGTGGAGGGGATGATGGTACCAATTTAGAAAGAAGAATCACAAATCATCCTTCTTGAATAATGATATTTGCAGGGTAGACTGAATCAATATTCAGAGAAAACCATTCTAATAAGACACAAGCAGGTCATTAATGGCACAGGTAGGAGCCTCTAAGCAATTTCAAGGCACAGCAAAGACACCAGGATAACTGGAGCCTTGGGAGCCACAGAGAGTGTGTGGGGACATGATGACATGAGAGAGAGACTCAGCCTAGCAGTAGGTCAGTGACCATGTTACAGGTCAGGCAGAGGGGCACCCTAGTGCCCCCAAACCTGCCCCCTCTAACTAGGTTCTGCCATCAGCCTCATCAAGACAAAACATATAGGACTTTAATGCAAAGTAACTTTAATACAATTAGTAAACAATACAGAAAAGACAAAGAATATAGTTTCTAAATCAAGCACCCACAGTTACCCATCCCCTCATGGATAAAAGTCCACCCAAATGGTATTGGCGCAGAAGAAGTCCTGCCACAAGTCTAAAGAACCTTCCGGTGGGGACCCATAGAAAAGTATCAGAAACAGACAAGTCTGGGAGGAAAAGAGCAAAATCAAAATCGAGATAAAAGCTCCCATTGTCACCTCACCACGGGTCTCTCATCCACATCTGTGTCACTCAGTCCACGACCAAAAGGCAGCGCAGCATCTTCATGTGTCTCTCGGCTTGATGTACTCCTCCAGGTCTCCTTCTAGCTGTCCATCCTGCTTCTTTCCTTCCTCAGTCTCTTCTCTAGCTTTTTCTCCTCCCAGCTCAGCTCCACCCTCTTTTGGGTGGGGCAGGGAACCTAGAACCTCCCCTTGTCCTGGCACCACCCTGATACAGCCCAAGTGGGGATAATGCTTCTCACAATATAATTCTCACTGATACAGGAAACCACTGGATAATTTTAAGGAGACAAATGTCATGATGTAACACTTTTTACTTAAAGTATCAGTATGGACACCCTGTGGTGAATAGATTGTAGGCGACCAGGGTGACACAGGATGACAACTTGGAAAGCTGTTAAATGGTTCAAGAGTGTAAAAGCTTTGAATTTAATGAGTATGTTCTTTATAGGAATCCCACACTTTTCAAGGGGCTTTCAGATCCACAGAGACCTTATCTCATTTGCTCTCTCAGAAAAATGTCAGGGCACATTGAGAAGGAGTCATTCACACATGTTCCTTTAACAAAAGGGAGAATGAAAAGGAGGGAGGGTGTAAAGAAGTCCACTAGCTTTGAAGCTTTGAAGTGGGGAGGGAGAAAGTTTGAAAAGGAAACTTGATGCTTCGGTTTCCCAAGTGAGGATAAAAATCTCATTTCAGAAAAGTAATGGATGCGTATAAAATCATTTCGAACATAAAAATCTGAAATGAGACTTGGTTTTGATTAATGTTTTATTGGTGTCTTAAAGTTCCCAGCAAAACTGGAACTGGGCTTATGCAAGTTTAAAGTGGGAAAGCAAATGGCAACCTGGAATGCATTTGGCTTTCTTCTTTTTTTCTAAAAATAGTATTTATGTTACATGTTTCTCTAAGGATATATCAACATTTTATTCATAGACCTACTCATTCAATTTTTGAAGAATTATCCCAAACCTCCTTGCATTAGGACCTATGATACATCTTACTAAATGTATTTAAAATTCCTCATTTTCTTCAGATAGTCAAAATTATGTGTTTCATTGAAAGCAAGACAAGTCATTCCACCTCTTCACCAACACACACATGCACAGAAGAAAAAAATATAGTGTATGTGTCCAATTTTATTTTATTTATTTTTTTAAAGATTTATTTATTTTATACATGAACTGGGGTACAGGCTAGATCTTTTGGAGGAGGGTGAGAGGATTCACCAGAGACAGAGCAGGGAACAGAACAGGCAGACTGACTGAAATACACTGCTGAGGGGAGCAGCGGGCGCCTGCGCCACCAGGTGAGGCCCAATGTGTCCAATTTTACATGCATAATAATTTTCCTTTTAGGCATTGGTGAATGTTCTTATGCATGTTTAAATAACTTTAAAATAGAAAGTGTTTATCAAGTGCTTATTGTTTATCCTACTTACAGGATCTTATTTAGTGTTTTAAGGAAATTGTTTTTATGCTGTATTCCGTATTATTATTCCCAATTTATCAGGAGAACACTGAAACACAAAGAGGTTACCTACTTGGTTTAGCAATTAAGGTGAACAAAGATTGTAATGCAAGCTCACTAACCCCAAGGTCTTGGCTTATCATAATGTTGTAATAGTTTTAGGGTAGTTATGTGTATCCCCAAAGATGAACTGGACATTCTATTTCAAGACACAAAATTAGGACCAAGCTCAGAAAGTCTTGCTGTTATAGGACAGGGAGAGGGGCAGCCCAAACCCTGCAAACCTGTCTATTCTAAATGGGTTCTGCCATCTGCCGCATCAACACAAAACATATGAGACTTTAATGGGAAGGAACTTTAATACAATTAGGAAACAATACAGGAAAGGCAAAGAATCTAGTTTTTAAATTAAGCACCCAAAGTTACCAGCCCCCTCGTGGGTAAAAGTCCATCCATATGGGATCGGCCCAGAACAAGGCCCCAAAGCCTGCCACAAGTCTAAAGCATCTTCCAGTGGGGACCCACAGAAAAGGGTCAGAAACAACCAGACAAGCCCGGAAGGAAAACAGCAAAATCAACATCAAGATAAAAGCTGCCATTGTCACCTCCCCACGGGTCTCACCCACATCTGTGTCACACAGTCCACGACCAAAAGACAAGCGCAGTTTTTTCACGTGTCTCTAAGCTCCATGTGCCTCCTCCAGGTCTCCTTCTGGCTCCATCCTGCTTCCTTCCTGAGTCTCTTCTGCAGCTTCTCCTCTCCCTGCTCAGCTCCACCCTCCCTTGGATGGGGAAGGGAACCTCCCCCTTTCCTGGGGACCACCCTGTTACATTGTGAGTTTTTTGTTTTGTTTTGTTTTGAATTCTAACCCAGGCCTGCCATACCCTTTGACTTAATCAATCCATTCATATCAACCTCCAGAGAAGAGGATCAGTAAATTTGCATTTAAGGAAGTAATTTGCATTCTGTATTTAAGGAAGTAATGAGTCATTAAATCCCATTGTGCCAAAGAACAATAGTTACCTCCCAGGTCACCAGGTGAAGGGGGAGTTCCTAGAAACTGCAAAATGAATCAAAAGAGAAATTGATCTTCACATTATCTGAGAAAAGAAAAATATACAAAACCATATTTCCTTTTGAAAGACATTGCCATGTATACATGGCATTTAATGCAAATTTTAAATAAAACACAGAGACTACAAAGTAACAATGCATCCCTTTATTTAAAAAATAGAAAAAAACCTGAGAAAGTATTTCCCCATAAACACTGATTTTCAGCAGCATAATCATTTCAAACTGGTCCATGCCTAGAAACTTCTACAATAAATTCCTCTCATAAGAATAGTTTCTCAATACCATTTGAAATAAATGAAATACCTCTCCTGGTCTTATGGTTTCATTCTTATTTTTCTAACAGTGTACTTTTGCTCCAGTATAATCAGAGTGGATAGTGTAATTACTAGTACAATTACTTTTCAAAAATATTTTGGTTACTATCAGAATAGTTTGTAAAATTCCCATGAGGGTTCATGCACAAAACAAAACAAAACAAAACAAAGCAAAAAAACATATTGAAAGGAATTCCTGTTTTTAGGACAATATGTATTCCAAATGCATTTCACTGGTCTAGGTCAAATTATAGACAAAGGAGAACACATGACAATATACACAGGGGATGCTTGTATGTGTGAAGGGTGAGGATGATGATTGTATGAAAAGGTAATTTGTGATGCTAATTATGTGGTTTCATTACACAGCCTAAATTAACATCGTATATTCATTGCAATTGCATTGGACACTCACTTCACTATTCATCGTTATCTACTATGTTTTTGTAATTTCTGGATTAAAACAACATAAGGGCCTCCCCGGTGGCGCAGTGGTTGAGCGCTGGGTTGCGAAGCTGCCCGCGGCCTCTGCGGCGCCGGTTCGATCCCCGGCTGCTCCCCGGCCACCGAAGGAGGGTCCCACATGGTGCGCAGACCTCTCCTGCCGCCCGCTGCTCCCCTCAGCAGTGTACTTCAGTCCTTCTGCCTGTTCTGCTCCCTGCTCTGGCTCTGGTGAATTCTCTCACCCTCCCGCGCTTCTGACTGTACCCAGTGCATGTATAAAACAAACAAACAAACAAACAAACAAACTAAATAAATAAAGCATGCCTCTCTTAAAAAAAAAAAAAATAAATAAATAAATAAAATTAAAAAAAAAAAAAACCAACATAAAACAGGCCAATATGAAAGAAATCAGGGCAGACAAAAGGCATTCAACTAAATGCCTATATTACCGAAAATATATCCATGAACAAAAGTTTACAGGCATGTACATACATGAATAGAGATGTAAATATATGAAGTATTGTATATATCCAAAAATCAAACTGTCCACAATGCCAGAAAACATAAAGGTGTATAACAGAAACACTGTAATAATGCATACAGTGGGCACATGAATAGAAGCATGAACCGCTACATACAGTATACATACATGTGTATAAGATACATGACAATTATTAGGTTTCAGTTAGTAGATAATAATAGATATGTCCATGGATAAAGCAAATGTATCCTAGAAATATCTGGAATTTTGCCATGTGTATCACTGCATTGAATGCAAATTTTAAATAAAACACAGAGACAACAAAGTAACAATGCATTCCTTTATTTAAAAAATAGAAAAAAAAACTGAGAAAGTATTTCCCCAATCATCCTCCTCACCAACACTCTTTAAATGTCTACCCCTCAAATACGAAAAAAAAAAAGGGGGGGGGAAATGACCCTGAGGTCATTTAGTGATATAGCTGAGACAACTACCCCACATTATCATAAAAATAACTAGTGATAGTTTCTATCATGTGAAGAATGAAGATACATACCCAGGGTTCCTCTTTCTCCACCTTCCTG